>NC_043967.1:3130607-3250607 GCF_902148855.1 Sphaeramia orbicularis
AAACCTCAATCTCATTGTTTCTTTCATGCCTAAGGAGGAATAAAAACACTCAAAAAAAAAAAAAAAACTCAACTAAGGCTCTCATAATTCATGCATGAAAGAGTTAAATTTCCCCTTAAGGATTAATAAAGTAAATCTATCTAACTATCAACTGGGGATTGATTCAGATGGAACAGACGCTGACATACAGGGACACTGGAAGTGTTTTTAATACTGTTGTGTGGAAAAGTCTTTAGCTTTAACATTATTCAGAGGCTTATGTTCATTTCATTTTCAGTCTTTATAAAATATCTGAATCAGTGCACTGGTCAAACTTACTGCTCACATTGATCCTGACAGAGTTGCTTCTTCCACCTTCACCATTTTCACACCAGTATTCTCCACTGTGTTCTACAAATGCAACAGTAATATTCAAAGATCCTGAGGACGTGTCCCACTGACTAACACTGTTTTTGATGACCCTCCATTCATGTGGGCTGTGGAAGCCTGAACAGCTGATGACAATGGGTTCATATTCATGGAACTGTAGTCTGTTTGGAGAAACATGAGGGAACGCTTCATCTGGAACATAGACATGGAGAAGGTCATGTCATTATTCTGTGACAAAGAAGCCCTGACATCCAAAACATTTCACATAAACGACAGATTCAAAGGAATCTATGGAGGTGAAAACTACGTCTGTATAGTTAATATATAAATCTCCTCTTACCAGTTTTGAGTGAAGAACTGTTCTGAACTTGAACGGTGAACAGCAACAACCCAGTCAACACTAAACAGACACAGGACGAGTCACACATAAATGTCCAACTATTTTGGGCTGTTGTTATAATACATAAGGTCTAATGGTGACAGAGTATGTGAAGCAGACAGTGTTGAGGAGACTTAAACTACATGTAGTTGAGCCACGTAGTGAAACCACAGTTTTGCTGTAACTTGCTGGTAGTTAAACTAAATTCATATTTTGTGCCACGTCAAGTAGTTCAAGTACTTTTGAGGTCATTTTTTTGTAGTTTAACTACTCAACTTGCAAACTACAATTTTGGGCAACAACATAAAATTAAGGGTTTTTTGCCCTGCCCCCTGAAGGGGAGGCAGGGGGTATTTTTTTTTGGTTCAGTTTGTTTGTTACTTCATCTTTGTTTCTTTGTTAGTTTTTTTTTTTTTTTTTGCTTGTTAACACTTTAGCAGCAAAACTATTGGTTGAATTCATACCTAACTGGGTTTATAGTCTGCCAGTGACCCAGAATAAATGTGGTTAAATTTTGGGAAAAGCAGGTAAAAATTCACATTTTTACGAATTTAAAAAAAAAAAAAATCCTCCCATTCACCTATAATGGGCAAAATTTCAAATGTGTATAAAAACATTAATTTTGTTTCAATTTACTTCAAACTTGGCACATATACAGAGGCAATCGATTTAGTGACATCACCACATGCATACACATGATGACATCAGCTGGATCGATGACAAAATAAGCTACAATACGTGCGAGGGGTGAGATATGTTTTGTCTGGAACCACTTGTTTTTAGATTTATTTTTTGTACCGTACTTTCCGGACTACTTTTTTCTCACACTTTGAACCCTGCGGCTTATACAACGATGCGGCTCGAGTATATATTTTTAGGGGCTAATGACCTCCAGGGGGCGCTCTAGCAGGAAGTGCAAAAGCGAGACAGACAGGTGGAAGAGGTGATGAAGAGCAGAAGATTTATGCTGAACTTTGAATAATCATTTTGCACAAACCCTCATCATGGAAAACACACGAAGAAATGCATATGATACAGCTTTGAAGTTCAAACCAATCGCTGTGTCTGTAAAGAAGGAAACAGAGCTGCAGCACGGAAGAGACAATGAGAGACAACGGAAGAGAGACGTAGAAGGAGTGTGACGGAGGCTTTCTGAGGCTGTTCAACTGAAGAACACTCAAGACGACTGCAGTGGTTTAATGAGCAGAAGGAAGATGAAGATAGAGATCAATGACTTTTCTGGGTTTTTGAACCAGCTGTGTTACTGCCAGACACAACAAGGATGTGTTTAGAGCCCAACAAAACCGCCTTTCTGATGAAAACTTTGAAAGACTGCTCATGTGTCGTGTCAAAAAGCGCTTCTGCCCAGGCATCTAAGATGTGACGACAGGAGAGAAATCCTGTCTGTGGAACATGGTCTCATTTGATAAAAAACACAGGAATGTGTCAGTTTTATATTTTGGGCAGACTGTAGTCACATGAAATTTCTTGCAGGAAAGATATACAGTATCAGTACCAAGAATGTCACATGTACTACAGTGTGAAGTCTACCTTCTGTGGTCATATGAGGAGATTTTCATGTACAGGTTTTCATTACAATAAGTGTCTTATTTTCATTTCTTGTAAAAAAAAAAAAAAAAAAAAAACTCAGTTGAGGCATACTTTTGCTGGCATGTGAGTTTTTTGTAGGCTATTATATTGTTTCATATATACCACATGTACATTCTCAATTCATCACTAAAAATAAAAAGTAGTTGCTAAAACTACTTTTTCTAGTTTTACAAACTACACTTACAAAGTAGCTTCCCAGACACTGGACGCAGATGTAGATTCAGTTCTTACCCAGTCTGGGGTCCAGCGCTGTCACCTCCATGTCGTCTGGATGCAGACTGAGCATCAGTGAAGTGTTTCCTGTGTCTGAGAACTCTGCAGAAACCACAGCAGCTTTAGGGTTTAGGTTACTCTGGCAGTACGTGTGAATGTATTTATTTTTGTCAGAGCACAACTGTGCACTAGTGAGGTTGAAAGACCAGGGGTCTATGTTTATAAAGTACTATGTGACTGGTATTAAAGGAAATAGGACTGTGGTTGACATTTAGTTCACACAGAATCAACCACTTGGTCCATTGAATATGGAAGAGGCTGGTGTCAGAGACCAAGGCCTGGTTTCACAGATGTTTCAGACTGATCCACAGGGTTAGTCCAGTTTAATTTGACCCTTAAATTAGTCTAATGCAAACTCAACCATGTACTCTGTTCAAGTTTATATTCAACATTCACTGTTTTAGAGATAGGTAGATTCATTTTTGTGTCAGTCATAGATTTTGTATCAGCAGGTTTGTGGTGCGTTTTACTGGACTGGTTTACTGAGGGGCATTACTGGAAGTATTATTTATTATCCAAAACAAAATATCTGGTACATGATGTTTAACCACCACAGTTCACAGTCAGGTACTGTCTGAAGTCAGAGCAATGTTTCAAGTTGGCCTCATTGTCATAAACAACTACGTTCTCACCTGACAAGAACTACTGTACATCTTGTGTCTCAAGAGCAACAGTTTTCTTTTTTAATTCTACCTTGGGGGGGGGCAGTGGATAGCACTGTCGCCTCAATGCAAGAAGGTTCTGGGTTCCATCCCAACCTCCAGTGTGGAGGTTGCATGTTCTCCCCGTGTTTGCGTGGGTTGTCTCCAGATATTCCAGCTTCCTCCTCCTCTGGGGTGCGTCTGGGCCTCTGGCTTTATCCCCTTTGGTGGTGGGGGGTGGGTGGTGCCGCTGTGGGTTTTTCGGGGCGCAGTGGTTGGATGCGGTTTCAGGGATGATTGGAGTTGAGGGCGGTGGTGCTGGCTGTCGGGGGCTTTGCCGCGGTTTGTCGTTCCCGTAATCGTTACATCCCTAGTGTGCATTTGACTGGGGAGATCTGAATGGGGTGGGTTCCCATGCCTGTTTTGGGAGGGGCTGGGGCTCTTGGAGGCAGCTGGTCCCAGATTCAAGACCCTGAATCGCATGTGATCGCTGAGTGTGAATGGGATGATGTGGTACATGGGTGACCTCTGGGGCGGGCAGCAGCTCTCTGGCTGTGGTTGCTGGGTACCCTGGGCCTCTGGGCGACCCCACTCCTTGGTGGCCCCTGGCCTGTGGTGGGTCCTGGTGAACAGGGGAGCCTACTGTCACCAGCACATGGCTCATCTTCTGGGGGGAAGTTCCTTCCTCGCAGTCATACTATCCTCAAACCTCTCCCCTCCCCATCCCCGGACACAACCACGTAGGGTCTTAGGGAGTGCGCATGTTCTCAGG
The DNA here is from genome assembly GCF_902148855.1 of Sphaeramia orbicularis. Lineage (NCBI taxonomy): Eukaryota > Metazoa > Chordata > Actinopteri > Kurtiformes > Apogonidae > Sphaeramia > Sphaeramia orbicularis. Next base: position 3,134,653 of record NC_043967.1, read on the forward strand.
GGTATGACGGGGGGTCATTTAAGTGGCCCCGTCTGTGGTACCCTGTGGTGGCTAACTCCTCAACTTGAATTGCACTTAGTCACAACACACAGGAATACTGACACCATACACTTGGGGGGTTTTGGGGGGCGTGCTGCATGACGCCTGGTGGCGGTGCTGTTCAGGTAGGTGAGGCCAGCTGTGCTTCCTTACACTTCACAGCATTGATAGGTGGGGAAGCAAGGGCAGAGGGGGTCTTCCCACACCCAGCAAGACAAATTGGGCCCCCCCCGCACCGTACCATACATCCATAAACACAAAATAATTTCACTCTCAATTATGACACTAATTCATGTCAAAAGCTCACCGGCTATACATGCCAATGTGTTCTAGTTGAACACAGTAAAACAATAAAGACTGTAATAAATATTGACTGACTTTGGTGCAGGAGGCTGGGGTTTATATCCTGGTCAGGGTGTTCCCAGTTTCTAATGCACTCACCACCTGTCAGAAAGGCCAGAAGGGGCTGGTGCACTGCAGCTGGTGAAGAGGCAGGAGGTTGGCACATCTAGGATGACACATTTTCAAAGGGTTAAAATCCCACTCGTTGTCTGACTGTACGGCTCATACAGCAATGGAGTGGACCTGGAGAGATAGAGGAATAGTGAAGTGTCTTTAGTTTCAGTCCCCCCCGAAGCTCCAATTATCACAGACCACTAACACCCCTGTTCAAACATATGAACGTATTTACTGGACTGACAAAAGTGCATTTGGCATAGTATAGTGGTTATTGCATATTAACAGCCACTGCATTAGATAGTGGCTGAACACTAAAAAGAAACTAAACACTCCACTGAGTTAGCATGAAGCATTTGTTGTCATTATGTGTTCATGGAAAAGGAGGTCTGTATTCTTGTAGCTTCATTTCCCTTCACTTCTGTCATGTATTTCCTTTGAAATATCATTTACATTTGAAAAAGAAGATTTTTAACAAAAACTTGACAACATCTTTAATGATATCAGATTTTTCCCATGGACATTTAGCACTGATAAAAACAAATTTACCGAGTGAGGACTGATCCACTCCCTGAATTTTATTCTATGTATCGATTTATGGATAAATATATAGTTCAGGACAAAGTGTGTGTGGCTTTGAGAGATGAATGAATGCATGAATGAATGAATGAATGAGAACTGTATGGGGCCAGAGCCTGCGAACTGGTGCCACACACACCAGCAGGTATGTGTGTGTGTGTGTGTGTGTGTGTGTGTGTGTGTGTGTGTGTGTGTGTGTGTGTGTGCGCTTGCGTAATGAGACATGAGCATGTGGATGAGAGGAACAGAACAGACTTCAATTTTTCTATACAATCTGTTTGTCCTGCTGTTGCCGTGGTTACGACCAACAGTTACCGTTAAGAGTTCTGTCAGAGTCGCCAGTGCAGAATAACTGGGGTCATCCTTAGATGTCCAGCTGGACACATGATATATACGTATGTGTAAATAATTCAGTTCAGTTCAGTCGGGGGGGGGGGGGGGTTTGCAGCTGAGGGGGTCCATCTATAGTCAGATGAGGGTGAGGAGGTCCGTCCATACAGGTAATGGTAAGGGAGGAGGTCACAGGGTCACAGATATCCTATAATAATTCCTCCTTCTAACCATGATGCTGTCAGATGACTGGAAACAGCTGGAGCAGAGGTGTTGTTCTGGGTTAAATAGTGAACGCACCTGTTCAGCGCACCCTTCATCACAAATAGTGAGCTAACGATGGTTTAGCGAACGCAAGGAACGCAGAAACGGATTTTGTGTCTGTTAAGCATCTGCGTTCGTCGACCCATCGTTAGCTCACTATTTTGTGCTGAGGGGCGCACAAACGGCTGTGTTCACTGTTTAACCCAGACCAGCCCCTGACCCGGATTCGTCAGATGAGCTGGGCTGTGGCGGTGAAACCAGGCACCATGACACTCACCGCACAGATCGAATCTGGATCAACTGGGAGCAGCAGAGCCTCATCCCCAGGTGCATCAGACCATAAGGACCATGGATCGACTGTCCAATGTGCAATATAAACTGTGCAATAACTGGAATCAACATAACTCCACCCCCTCACCCCCCTCATCCCTCACACAATGTGCAATAGAACTGTGTAATATTCAGCATTGGAAATAGTTTCATTTTATCACAGATCCATAGTTTTTTATACTTACACATAGCTCTTTTTTATGCATATTATTGCATTTTCTATATTTATTCTTTTCAGTGTTTTTGTTGTTTCATAGAATTAAACAACGGTTCAGATGTTTGAGGTGTCACTAAAGCTACAAATATTGGCGTCAAAGTCACTGTTGTGCTTGACATGCCTCTGCACAAAAAGCTCATTTTCTCTGTTTTTTGGTCAAAAACAGGTGTTTATGCTGGAACCACCCTATGTTCTACTGCTGATTACTAAAGAACCCAAAAGGCAAAAGACAAACTTTTTTTTTTCTTGATGAAAGAAGAGCGTCTACAGTTTCTTTCAATAGTTTCAATGTTTATGTAGTCATAGAACTCAGTATTCTGTGGGTCTTGAAAGATCAGTCAAAATGCTCCTAAACACTGGCAGTATGGGGCTCTCTGCTCTGAAAATGGCTGGCAACCAATGAGTTAATGATAAGATTTATGACTGTGATGTGATGCTGTGGAATATGAGCTGTATGACTTTATTGTAGTGGAATAATTTCATCTGATAATGATTTGCCCAACAGATAGTCTGACTGAAGTTCACTGACAGTGAAAGCAAAAGAAATTCAGAGCCTTGAACTTTTAATTCAACTGACCTGAATGATATCAGATTAAAAACAAACATCATTGTGTGCAAAACTCCATGAACACAAAACCATCAAAGTCATTCTCAGCTTTGGATCTTATACGTAGTGAGTTTTCAAAGCAAGGGCAGATTTATTAGTATAGCACAATTCATACACTGGGCAATTCACAGTGCTTTACAAAAATGGAAAAGAGAAAAGTTAAAAACACACAATTTCAATTAAAACATAATCAATAAAACATAAAAAAATAGTTAAAATAAAGTAAAAGGTCAGAGGTCAGATAGAACCCTTTCAGTTGTTCTATGCACAGTTGAACAGAGCTGTTTTCAGCCTGGACTGAAACATTGTCAGAGTCGAGGCCTGTTCCACATCAGGAAGACTGTTCCAGAGTTTAACTGCATAGAACTGAAACACATAGAACTGAAACACAGCTTCACTGTGTTTAGTCCTGACTCTGGGCACCAGCAGAAGACCAGTCCATGAGGTTCTCAGATCAGTCCCTGAGGTTCTCAGACCAGTCCCAGATGGTTCATATGAGACCAACATGTCCCAGATGGACTTTGGTTCCAGACAGACTTCTACAGGAGCAGAGCTGTTTTAAAGTCTATTCTCTGAGCCACAGGAAGCCAGTGCACAGATCTGAGCACAGGACTAATATGGTCGTACTTCCTGGTTCTAGTCAGGACCCAAGCAGCAGTGTTCTGGATGGACTGCAGCTGTCTGACAGCTGGTTTAGAGAGTCCAGTGAGAAGGCTGTTACAGTAGTCTAACCTGGTCCAGATAAATGCATGGATAAGTCTGTCTAAGTCTGGTTTAGACCGGTTTAAACCTGTGATTCTACCACTGTTTTTGAGATGGTCAAAGGCTGAGGATGTTATTGATTTAATGTGGCTGTTAAAGTTTAGGTCTGACTCCATTATTAGCCCTAGATTTAGAATCTGATGTTTAGCTTTTAGAGTAAGGGATTCAAGATAGCTGATGACACTTCCTCTGGGTTTCTGTGGACCAAAGACAATGACTTCAGTCTGGTCTGAGTTTAGTTGGAGAAAGTTGTTTTGCATCCACACAGTGATCTGTTGGAGGGTTAGGGTCAGGGTTGGGGTTAGACAGTGGTCTGTTGGAGGGTTAGGGTTAGACAGTGGCCTGTTGGAGGCAGTCACAGAGTGAGTCCATGGTCCCATGTTCACCTGCTGTCAGTGAGATGTAAATCTGAGTGTCATCTGCATAGTTGTGGTAGGACACATTATTATCCATCCATCCATTTTCTGAACCCGCTTTATCCTCACTAGGGTCACGGGGGTCACTGGAGCCTATCCCAGCTACTTATGGGCGAAGGCGGGGTTCACCCTGTATGAGTTGCCAGTTCATCGTAGGGCTGAACATACAGAGACAAACAATCACTCTCACATTCACATGTTATTACTGTACCAGTAATAGGATGAGTAGAGGTTTTACAGAATACATGATCCATTTACTTTATATTCCAATAAAGGATACGCCTCCACTGATAGCATCTTTCTGGTCAATCATAAACCAGACTGCAGTAAATGAACAGACACACAACAGCTGGACACACACAGTTTGTTGGCTGGAATAAGATGATATTCCTCTTTACTTGAGTTACTGTTGATCTCTGAAGGTAAGGGAACTTAAAAAATTACACAGAAATTACAATATGTCCTTTTTCAATGATGTATTCAGTGATGTTTTCATTCTGTACTAGAAATGTAGTATAACTGGACTCCAGTTATATGTAGGTGGACTGTACCTAAGGGGCTGGAGTGTTACTACGGTAGCAATCCCAGTAAGATACATGCAGAGGATGTGGGAGAAATGGTTGCTTCAAACCCCCACATCTTCACTGACTGTTCAATGTTCAAATATCTGCAATAAGAAGTCACTATCACAGCTAGAGATTCATGAGGTACAGCATTGAACATACCAGTGGCTGGAAAAGGCTGGACTGAAAGACAGCACAGAGGCACTACTCATGGCTGTAGATGAGTAGATAGAAAATAAAGGCATAACCAGGTAGAGGACATAGTGTACAGGAACAAACCAAGTATGGACTGGAGGTCCCAGGGTCCAGATGGGAGACACCCCCAAAGGTGACAGAGAACAAACAGGCCAAGATCCTGTGGGACTTCCATAGAGCCTGACATAGTGGTGGTGGATAAACTTCAGCAGACAGTGGTAGTGATAGATGGAGCAAGCCCAAGTGATAGCAACATCAGGAAGAAAGAACACAAAAAGTTTGAGAAATGCATAAGGCTGAAAGAGAAGAAAATGTGGGGTGTGAAGGCAAAATTGGTCCCAGTAGTGATGGGGGGGCACTAGGGGCAGTGAACCCCAAACTGAGAGGATGGAACCAGCAGATACCAGGAACCACATCAGAGATCTGAGTCCAAAAGAGAACAGTCCTAGGAACAGCTAAGATCCTGAACAGAACCCTCAGGCTCCTAGACCCAAGACTGAAGAAGGTACCGCCCTGGTAAGGGCAATCTATCTATCTATCTATCTATCTATCTATAGATAGATAGATAGATAGATAGATAGATAGATAGATAGATAAAGTGGTTCAGAAGATGTATATTAAATACATTTTTTTATAGATCCATCACATCAGTCAATCAGTCTCATATACTTTGTTCTCCCCAAGGGAAATTTTGTCTAGCTATAGTCACAAATAGTAGCAAAGTGTTGAAAACCTTTAGATTAGTTTCACATCTGTAAACTTTATACTGACGTTTGACATGTGTGAGCTCATAAAAAGTAAAACTAACTAGAAGCACTCGGAGAGCGCAGACCTCCGCCAAGGCTGCTCAGTGGCCCCCCCAAGGAGGTTATGTTTTTGCCAGGGTTTGTTTGTCTGTCTGTCTGTTTGTCTGTCCGATAGTGTGCAACATAACTCAAAAAGTTATGGACAGATTTTGATGAAATTTTGTGGTCTGCGCCCCCCCCCGTGGGCCCCCCCACCCCCGATCACCACCAAAATTTAATCATTTCTTCCTTATCCCATTTCCAACAAACCCTGAAAATTTCATCCAAATCTGTCCATAACTTTTTGAGTTATGTTGCACACTAACGGACAGACAAACAGACAGACCGACAGACAGACAGACAAACCCTGGCAAAAACATAACCTCCTTGGCGGAGGTAACTACATCAGTACCACTGATAATAACATGCCCAGTCAAAGGGATGTGTTCTCACCTTTGGTTTGGTACATTTGGTGCATTAAAGCAGATATGACACTTCAGATTGTTTCAGTCCATGCGGAGTATTCAGAACTGTTCTGTTCATTTCATTCCATCCCAGGTTAATCATTCACAGATGTGATTATTATGTCTGTTCATGGTTTAAGTTCCACTTTAGAAAGCGACGATATTGAATGTATTTCTGTTTTCAGAATATTTTCAAAATGAGGAGGTACAAGTGGACTGTGTGGTGTTTCTTGGCTTTTCCACTTGTCATTTTCCTAGTCTTATTCTCAGGTAACCGACTGTGAGCACACTAGACTCACAATGTTCATCTGGTGTCTTGGTATTTTCAAAGCCATTTTTAATGTCAGAAAAACACACATTTATATGATTTAAATATACCAGTATACACACCACTGTGGAAGTCACAATGTATGAACAGGAACCAAGACAAATGTAATGGAAATCTAAACTTTTCCAACGTATCAAGTCCATTCTATTCTCTACTTTACTTAAGGAACCCACCAACCTGTCCTTCGCTCATATGAAGATCTGACATCAGCCACGAATGGTTCAAGTTTTATTTATCTCATATTAAACAACAATAACTGCACTCAGATTTAACTTAACTTTCTGTTTCACTCAGATGTGTCCTATCATCATGTATTGTGTTCTGTTCTTTGAAGACACCATGTAATTAATAAAGTGTATGTTTGTCATATTCTTTCCTCAGGTTTGGAATCAGATTCTGAGAGTAGTCTGACAACTGAAACAATGTCCTCTATGACAGGTACATTTTCTGTTTCAGACATTCACTTTAGAAAAAAAAATTTAAAACATTTATTTTTAGATATTGAATATTGTTTAACTAATGTACTCTAATATCTATAAATGTGAACTCTGATGGAATACAGTGTCACTTCTGATCATTAAATTGAGGTCATAATGAAGGTACTGATCCTTTTAAAGTTAAATGACTGATGATGGTTTTTTTGTTTGTTTGTTTTTATCAATCTTTCAGATCCCAATCCCTACACATGGCCACATTTCGGTGTTGGTGTGGCTGGTGGTGCAGTTGCTGGCATCATCGTTTCCGCAGTTGGCTATTTTGTCTTCAAATCCATAATTAGTAAGTGAAACATTCATTTTAACTTCTTCCATAAAGAGATGAAAATCAGTTTGTCTCTAAAATGGTGAGTTTCAAACCGATTTATTGAAGATAAAAGTTGTGTATTATTATGTTGTAAAATTTGGTGTTTTATAATATAATTATTTGGGACATCATTATTTAGGGACATCGATGAGGAGGAAGAGGCACCAGGGAGAAGGTAGACAAGCTTTAGGTCCAATGTGATGAGTTCTGTTTTTATTGTTGGTGAGTTTGAGAAAGTTGTTGCCCATCCAGAGTTTGATCTCAGTCAGGAAGTCTGTGCAGGTGGAGAGAACATCAGGGCTGATGGATTTGGTGGAGAAGTATATAGAGGTGGTAGCATGTTTAAGATGAAGGGGGGGGGGGGGGGGGGGGGGGGGGGGGGGGTCAAGAACCAAGCCTTGAGAAACTCCATGAATGACTGGGGTGGATTGAAGTTGTTGATGGAGTAATACAGTACTGTGCAAAAGTTTTAGGCTTTACTGTTTTTGCGACATTGAAATGAACATGGGTAGTTATTTCTCAGTCTCTTTTCTTCAGATTCAACAAAAAGTGCAAGAAATATCTGCACAGCCTTAAAAGACATACAAAAACAGAACTAAATGGGTTGTAAAGGTTAATATCATTAGCCACTTTTACAGAGAGATCCCAGAAAAAAGATGAGATGGTGATTCCACCATTTTTTCCACCATTGTCTGATTTCCACAGCTAAGACAAAGGAGTAACAGGTGAGACAGGCTGGACTTTTATACAGCGGACCTGCGTTCTGGAATCAAAGGGGCGGTGACGCAGTGCAGCAGATAGTGTGACATATAATTTGCCCGTTGGAAATGCCCTGAGCATAACGGGGTTGCTAACTTCTCCGGAGACAGTCTTTCATTGTTCCACAAATGTTAGCATGGATAGAGTCCTCTGCCTGAAGTGACAACAGCTGGTGGGTCTGGCCGTCTCCCCAGTTCCACATCTTTCTGGTCACATTGATATGTTTGTTTACTGTACCCAGCGCTACAACCAACTTAGTTCCGTGTTTTTTTGTTTGTTTTTTTTGTAAGTCTTTTAAGGCTGTGCTCATACTTCCTGTATTTTCTTGTTGTATCTGAAGAAAAGAGACTGACATATAAATATGCATGTTCATTTCAACAATGCAAAAACCACTAGAAGCACTCGGAGAGCGCAGACCTCCGCCAAGGCTGATCAGTGGCCCCCCCCCCGTGGGCCCCCCCACCCCCGATCACCACCAAAATTTAATCATTTCTTCCTTATCCCATTTCCAACAAACCCTGAAAATTTCATCCAAATCTGTCCATAACTTTTTGAGTTATGTTGCACACTAACGGACAGACAAACAAACAGACAAACAAACAAACAAACAAACCCTGGCAAAAACATAACCTCCTTGGCGGAGGTAACTAATCTAAAGGACGCCTAAAACTTTTGCACAGTACTGTCTTTGTCATGATCAAAGAGGTGGAGCAGGTAAGTTCTGAGCCAGGTGATACCAAAGGATGACTGTTGACAGTTTAGGATGGAGGCGTCGGTGATGCTGAAGGTGGTGCCATGGCCAAGGAGGAGGATGGTGATGGAACCTCAACCTGAATAACTATGAGGCCCTGTACTGCTATTTTTGGGAATGTAAAGTCATAACTTTGACCAAAAACACCTTGAAAATGTCTTAAAAAGTCACATATTTGGCTTCCTTAAACCTGAGCATGTCCCATTTAAAAAATGAAATAAAGTCGACCAGACAAACCATGAAATATGTTTTATTTATTATGTTTAAAATTAACTTAACATCGATGTTTTGTGTTTTACTTGCATATTTCATATTTGTTCTTGTAAAAATTGTCCTTCATTTCCTCAGCCCAAATTAAGGATATGATTGAAAATCTCAGAAGTCTGCACAACTTCAACATCAGTGAGTAAAACACAGATCTTCCTCTTTTCATCAATGTTTTGTTTTTTTAGTTGCATATTTCATATTTCTTCTTGTAAAAATTGTCCTTCATTTCCTCAGCCCAAATAGAGGATATGATTGAAAATATCAGAAGTCTGCACAACAACTCCAGCACCAGTGAGTAAAACCCAGATTTAGATTTTTTCATCGATGTTGTGTTTTTTACTTGTATATTTCATATTTGTTCTTGTAAAAAATGTCCTTTATTTCCTCAGCCCAAACAGAGGATAGGATTAAAAATCTCACAAGTCTGCACGACTCCAGCACCAGTGAGTAAAACACAGATTTTGATCTTTTCTCAGAATGTCGACATAAGGGAGTTCTCTTCAAATAAAAGTAATATATTAAAAACTATTTCAATAGGCTATTGATTTGTTTTCTTTGAAAAAGTGGGCAAGTTAGATCTGTGAAAGTTGTCAATATTTGTAAGGATATGAGTGTTTCATGCTTTGTCATGTTTTATGTGTGTCTGTGTCAGTGTTCAACAACTGGTCAACCCAAATGGCAAATGTGATTGACCAAGTCTCTGGACTGAAGGAACAGGATGAAGAGAGGGCAGTGTTTATTCAGTTGAAGAAGCTTCTGAAGCCCTTTTTGGAGAACGGGATTGATTTTGCCAAGCTGCAGTTGGATGGAATAGAGAGAGAACTGGAAGTGAACAAAGCTGAGGTGCAGAGAGTACAGGTGGAAATAGCCAAGAGTGAGAAAGAGAAGACAACTGACAAAAGAGTGGGTTACATTGAGGAAAAGAAACGCCTTACACAGGATCAGATGGTGCTGGAAAAGAGAAAGAGCATTTTAAAGGATCTGGTGATGAACATGAAGACGGCGATAAAGGAAACTGGAAACATGAGAACCTGTACACCAGCAGAAGGAACTGCACTTATTGTCTTGAATGAGTGTCAGTAAATGAATGCTAGCTTCTGTGTCCAGAAGTAGAACAGAGTAAACTTTAGCAAGCAAGAAAAATGCATTATGGGACAGTATCCTTTGGTCCACAGGGGGCACTGGGCTGCCATCTCCACTTACATGAAAAAGAAGGGCTGATATTACATATGTTCATCATTTTGAAAAAGCCTCTGAATTAAAATAAACACAAATGACCAAACACCTGTCCTGTGTCCAGTAGTTTGTGTTACGTTGAAGCTGTTTTTAACTGTATTTACTTAGTTTCCAAATGAATATATTTGCTTCCGCATAGGACAAATTATTGTATATTGTTTTTTGTCAGTTATCTAATTTTCACCTCCTTGACTCCTCAGTTTCTAAATCTTTGATTGTGAATGTTGAAAATCATTTTCTGTGTTCCAGGGGTGCCACCAGGGATTTGGGACACTGTGAAAAAACTATCCCTTTAGGTCCCACCACTTCAATGTCACAAACCATGCAAACCCTACAAATATAAAACGCCATGCAGTGGTGTATCAATACTCTGCTTCCAATAGAGTTTGTCTTAATATTTATGTTATTTTTCATTTTTTAAAAAAAAATGGTTATTCTACTATTTTCAGCCATGGGCCCTTAGAATCAACATGACTTTAATAAAAAAAAAAGAAAAGAAATTAGAAAACAGAGTACACAGGCTTAAAGTCGAACTGTGTAAGATTTTACTATTTTTGGTTCTTCATTGTTTTTATAGCGTTTTTCTTTATGGAGTTCCCCCTGCAGTTTCGAAGTGCAGATTCACTGTAATAAAACCCACCCTTAACCCTCCCCCTCCGACCATGTGCATTTATTTTCAATGAAGCCGGCGACAAGAAGTCAAAAAACAGTGGTCAAATACACTACTGAAGCGGAGAGAGAGTGGAATGGGAAACTTTAGCTGCACATTGAAGTTTCGAACATTTGTTTTCACTTAACAGAGAAGGTAACGTAACCAGACCTGCTCTCAAGCTCTGCGGCTAATGTTAGCAGCTCAGAGCTAGTGGCTGCAGCTGGCGCCTCAGACCGCCGGACCTTGCACCCAGGACCGGCATGTCAATATGACCCATTCGCCTGGATGGCCAGGGGGTTCCTGTCCGCACGCCCCCCCCACCCCACCCCCACATTGCCGGTCAGTGTGTCCCACCTGTCACTGTGTCCTGGCCTCTTTGATGATTAGTGTGCTATCGTCCCAGGGATAACAGTTACAACAAGAACAAACATCTAGAATCTAGACCCTCACCTGTACAGGAGTCAAGTATCATACAACACCAGCGATGATCAAACAAACATCAAGGCTAATGGTTACACCAGTTGCTAGTCAGATGAAACCAATTAGACATGGGTCATATAAAGAATTACATACATCTCACAAAAACTACATTCAACTGACAAAAATCTGTGGCTAGTAATAAAAACACACTCCTGAGGCAGACAAAGGGTGATCTGGTAAACTGAATAACCATACACCTACATGACACAAACAACCATGATTACTAGTGAGTATGCAAACACCTCCACTAGCCAACAAGGATCCAGGCACCGTTCATAAAATAAGTTCATAAATGAGTAAACACTGTTACAACCAATAGCATCATCAAGAGCACAATTCCACTGAAATACATAGAGCACAGAGAATTTATCTGAGCAATACTTACAAGTGCAGTAGTTTTCTGAATCTGAATAACAACACCAAGTCTGCATCTATTTTGATGCTTCTTTTTTCTTTCAGCTCTCACCAATCTGTAAAACCTGGACCAAGGCAGACTCTTGTCATGTTTCTTGTTTGGTCACTCACTCTTTTCTTGTTCCTCCATCCTCTGACAACAGCCACCTCTTCCTTTCCTCTGCCGGCTGTGCCATTGTAAATGTCTGTGAAATGAAGGCATGGCTGGCGTATGTTAACAGTTATCCAGTGGTACCTGGCTGGGGGGGTGTTTGTGTCATAGTGCCGTAAACTGTGCCATTTCTCATGAGAGACGAGATCTTGGACGACCAAGATGAGATCTAGGCCATAGGGACAGCATTGAGAAGACGCAAGTGGCAGATTCAGCCCCAGAGATGCTAGTGGGAAGGGGGAGGGCTTCTGTTCTCCCCCTAACAAGCCATTTAACTACCACAAGTACTTTGAAACTGTTTAATTAAGGTTAAAATGTGGCCTAGTTCCACTTTAAATAGAAATAGAAAAACAGAGTAAAGTGCAGATAATAATAAAAATGGTAATAATTTGTAAACAGATCAGTGCATGTTGTACATAGTATTGCATGTTATATTACAGCTATGTATTAAATACATAGCTGAATGTTACAGTGTTATTATATTTGCACAGATTAACATGTGGTATAAGCTGTAGTCTTATTGCATCTGGGTTGCAGCTGTTTTTGAGCCTAGTAGTTCTGGCTCTGATGCTGTGGAGTCTCCTTCCTGATAGCAGGTGGATGAACAGGCTGTGTGCGGGGTGGGTGGAGTCCTTCATGATGCATAAAGTCCTTTTCCTGCTCCTGCTGTTGTAAATGTCACTGGCTGTGGACAGGCTGCTGCTGTTGGTTCTTTGTGCAGAGCTCACTACTCTTTGTAGAGCCTTTCTGCCTGAACTGAGCAGCTGATGCAGGAGGTGAGGACACTTTCCACTGCACCCCAGAAGAAGACTGTTAGGACAGACCTGTTCAGTCCAGCCTGCTTCAGTCTCCAGAGGAGGAAGAGGGGCCTTCTGAACGAGACAGGAAGTGTTTCTGGTCCAGGTGAGATTATCGGTGATGTGGACTCCCAGGTATCTGAAGTCAGAAACCACTTCAACAGCCACATCTGCAATGAAGAGGGGGGTGGGCTAGTCTTAGTGGTCCTGTTGTCCAGAGGCATCCCCTGGTCTTCTGAATGTTGATGCAGGGGTTGTTGTTTTTGCACCAACCTTCCAGAAGCTTCACTTCCTGTCTGCAGTCCTTCTAACCATCATCCGAGATCAGTCCCACCACAGCTGTGTCATCTGCAAACTTGACAATATGACAGTTTGGGTCATATGTCAAGACTGAGAACAACAGGGGGCTTCAAACACATCTCTGGGGGGAGTCAGAGTTTAGAGTGATGTGGGGGGGGGGGGGGGTGTAAGGTTATAGATTCTGACTGACTGGGGTCTGTTTGACAGGAAGTCCAGCACCCAGTTGTACATGAATGGGCTCAGACCCAGTGTGTTCAGTTTGTTGATGATGGTCTGTGGAATCTTTGAGTTAACGGCCGAGGAGAAATCCAAGAACATCCTGACACAAGAGCCTTTGTTCTCCAGGTGAGTGAGGACCTGGTTAGTGACAGAGGCAAAAGCAGCAGATGTGGAGCGACTTTTCCTGTAGACATACATTAAGGGGCCGGGTCTGACTGCAGACCAACAGAGTGGAACCAGGCCACAGTAAGAATCAGACTGACCTTGTTAGTGTGTGGTCACAGCTGGACCCAGTTCTCCTGTCGAGTCCCGGTGGTTCCATTGATCCAGACGTCACACCACATTTCTTCTTTTGTGTCTACTTTCTCACATTAGTCTCCCTGCCTACACTAGTCTACCATCCTACGTTAGTCTACATTCTTACATTAGTCTACATTCTTACATTAGTCTACCTTCCTGCATTAGTTTACCTTCTTACCAGAGGTGATTTCTCACAGACTGCAAGGAAAGCTCGGCTTCCCCTAAAATTACTCAAATGGTCAAATATGTCCAGTTGTGTTGACATTTCGTTCACTACAAATGTATTAGAACACGTTCATCTCACAGGCGAGTTTGTCCAGAATCAGCTTTATCACAAATCAACGGACTTGATGTTGTTCACTTCTCATACATTCCTGTTGCGCTGTTTTTTCTCATTCGATCTCTGCTCAGTGCATTTGCCCATAGATGCTCAGCGTCCATACACTTCAATGGGACTGAGTGGAGCAGTTTTTTTCATTGCCTCAAAACTGGACGGCAATTGGATATATGCCACAATGTTGTCCCGCCCCCGAACGCTCAGCATCTCTGGGGGTGAATGGAGCTGTGGGCGGACCTTGACCGAGCTGGATGCTAGGCTTCTACGTGCTGATTGGAGGCTGAATCCCGTTTGACTGACAGCTATTTAGAGATCTACTCCTTCACTTGACAGAGTTCAGTTTAATACCGTTGCACATGCTGCTTGTGAAATCAAGAGAGAAACCACTACGAAATTACTTGTTCATTTCTTGCACTGTGAATAAAACACACTCATTGTACTTCCTTGTTTCAATTTAACATAATTTCAACATTTTCCTGTTTCAGTTACATAATTTAATCATTTCTTGCCCGAGTTTAATATAGTTTTGGCAATAGTTAAATCAGTCATACTGTTGGCTAGGTTGGAGTGAACTGGCTATCTAGCAAGGTGCCCACGATGGCAGACAATGCTAAAGGAACGGAGGGCCGAATTTATGTTTAAATAACTTGACAGTTTTTTTGATGTAAGCCGACAATGAGCTTCCCCTGTCTGAAAGACGAGCAGCCGACACTGCTTCCTACGTTAGTCTACCTTCCTGCATTAGTCGATCTTTCCACATTAGTCTACCTTCTTACATTAGTCTACTTTAGTAAATGTATTTTTTGATTGATTGATACTGATTGTTGAAATATTTACAGAATCAGTACATTGTGGACATCTGTAGGTTTTGTGATCAGTAAACATTTAGTATTGTTATAGTTTACAAGCAAAGACAGAAACCAACTTGAAACAAGGTCAAGTGATTTGTATCATAACATATTGTCGTTATCTGAACTGCAGTTGGATGATGTGGAATATGAGCCATATTAATTTATTGAAGCTGTGTTGAAATACCTGTTAATCATTTACTTTGTGGGTTTCACTTTGGCCGATACTAAACCAGTGGACACACAAAGAAGACACAGTCTCAACAACATCAGAATACATTCATCAGAAAACAAAGGTATGGCACATTTACTTCAGAAAATATATACATAGATATAAAGTGTAGCCTCTGGACTCTTTTATGCCATTCTTTAACAATTTCAATGTCTTTTTTTCAATTGTTACAAATTTAAAAAAATATATATATGGTTATAAATGGTTCTAAAGTCTTCATCAACTTCATAAATTGTGCTCTAAACACTGGATAAAAGAAACTTGATGAAAGTTCCGTCATAAAAAAGGAACTCTGTAGTTTTCTTGTCTATGTAGACAAGAAAACTACTACTAAACTAACTACTAAATTGTGCTGCTAGTCAAAATAGATGATGCGGCTCTAAGTGGATATGTATCACCTACTCTGAACAAAGTTTGCAGTTAGAAACATCAGTTGTGCATCTTTTCACTTTTACATTCTGTTGTGGACTTCATTACCCCACTCCTTTGTTTCAGTGTACTTCAAATTTGGGACATACTGTATATAGAGGCAACTGACACGCATAGACATGATGACATCAGCTAGATCGATTCCAGAATAAGCTACAATACGTCTGAGGGGTGGGGTTTGTTGTGCCTGGCACCACTTGTTTGAAATACTGTTATGGATACCATGTACAGCTTCTGCAGTAAAACGTTTCTTACTGGCTTTTTTAGGATCCTTATTTGCAATGAAAAAAGTGAAAATCATTCATTCATTCATTCATTCATTTATTCATTATCTGAACCCACTTGATCCTCAGTAGCGTCACAGAGGTTGCTGGAGCCTATCCCAGCTACTTATGGGCAATGGCGGGGTACACTATGAACATGTAGTGAAAATCAGATTTTGATATTTTTGTCACGCATTTTGAAATGTACAGTGGTGGTCAGTGCATTTTATACCTCGACCTTAGACGTATTGGACTTAATCCACCTCTTTATACCACCACTATAATGTCACAATTATAGAAACCATCAAAACTATACAAAAAAACACAAGATAACAAGGTGTGGCATTAATAAGAGAGAGACATTTGTAGTATCGATGGTGAATACCATTATTCCTACAGCTGTAAACCCAGTTCAGACAACTCCAAACCTTTACACTACAACCACATCTGTACCATGTACATCATCTGGAGCATCAACCCTGGCAACACATAGAGACTGAAATCTGATTGGACAAAATATCTTCCATCCACATCCACGTACTGGAAGCACTGCGGTCAAGAGAAACACTAAGAAAAGAAGAGAATAGTCTATTGAGAATAAATTAATACAGTTTAATGGAACAAATATTAGACTTCAGGTTGTAACTGTAGGTCAGTGTTTCTTACAGTGTTTAGGCCAGTAGAGAAGGTCTTGGCCCTGACGGTTCAACCACTGACAAATATATTGTTTTTTTTTTTCCAAGTTCCATGATGTTTTGCTTGAAAAAGAGTGTGTTGACTTGTGGGCTGAGGTTCCTCACTGCTGTTTTCCTGCTCATTGTGATCCTCCTGATGACTGACGTTTGTAAAGGTAAATCACTAACACCCAGGTGAAAAAGCTCTGTAGCTTTGGCTTCTCTTCCACTGAAATCTGACTGCAGGATTTTGACATTCATCTTTGTTTTTTCAGCTACGTCTCAGATTATCGGACCATCTCATCTGGTGGTGGCGTTACTCGGTGCTGATGTTGTCCTGCCGTGTCATCTGGAACCTGCAGACGATCTTACTTCCAAGAGTCTGGAATGGGGGAGACTTGACCTGGAGCCAAGGTTTGTCCATGTACGCCACAGCGGTCAGGACCTTCAGAACCAGAACCTGGGCTTTAAAGGAAGAACATCTCTGTCCACTGAGAAACTGAAGAGGGGAGACCTGTCACTGACCCTGTCTGATGTCAAACTCTCTGATAATGGAACCTACAGATGCTACATGGTTTCAGAGGATATGGAATCTAACGTTCAACTACTTGTCGGTAAGTCATACAAAAAGTTCACTATGCGCATACTTTTCCCAAGAAATCATTTGGTAAAGTATAAGGTACAGGGTGGGGAAGCAAAATTTACAATGAACATTTAGTTGTTTTTTCTCAGCAGACACTACGTCAGTTGTTTTGAAACCAAACATATATTGATGTCATAATCATACCTAACACTATTATCCATACCTTTTCAGAAACTTTTGCCCATATGAGTAATCAGGAAAGCAAACGTCAAAGAGTGTGTGATTTGCTGAATGCACTCGTCACACCAAAGGAGATTTCAAAAATAGTTGGAGTGTCCATAAAGACTGTTTATAATGGAAAGAAGAGAATGACTATGAGCAAAACTATTACAAGAAAGTCTGGAAGTGGAGGAAGCAACAAAAAACGTACCAAAGCTTTTATTAAAGCTCTCAAATCCAAAATCCTAAAGGATCCAACCAAATCCATGAGAAAAATGGCAATTGAACTTGAGGTAGACAACAAGACTGTTAGAAATGCAGTAAAATATGATTTGAAGATTTAAATTCTCATGACTTTCAATAAACTAACTGGTCATACACTGTCTTTCAATCCCTGCCTCAAAATATTGTAAATTTTGCTTCCCCACCCTGTAATTATAATAATAATAGTAATTATAATAATAGCAATAATAATAATGGTGATGATGAGGATAATGATGATGATAGTTTTAGTTTTATTTGAAGAAATCATATCTATCTTCTTAACAATCACAAAGACAGTCCTCAAAGACAAAGACAGACACAAACATCCAGTGTCTCAGTGACATCATATATTATTATTTCATTCTACAAGCCTACCATGCACACAAAATGATTATAAACACTATTATAGCAGTAATACTGTATTAACATTAGCAGTTTTTTTAATTTTTTAATTTATAAAGTACAGAGTCAGGATCATCTATATTTGGAGAATGACGTGCATTTTGTAGCATTGTATCTCTATTTATTTATTTATTTTACCCTGTCCTGTTCAGCAATTTGGCCTCCAATATGTGTGTACGGGGGCCACGAGTTGGTGACTTTGAGGTTGAATCTATCTATCTATCTATCTATCTATCTATCTATCTATCTATCTATCTATCTATCTATCTATCTATCTATCTATCTATCTATTCAAAGGCAGTGTAACTCTACTGATAGCAACAGTCAATAGCAGACATACATCTGGATGTGCCTGTGTGTGTGTGTGTGTGTGTGTGTGTGTGTGTGCGCGCGTGCGTGCGTGCGTGCGTGCATGGATATGTGCGTGGGAAGTCATGACTGACCCGCCCACCATCACCAGCAGCTGGTCGGGGATGACCTGGACAGACAACCACCAGCCCACTCCCCATGGCACAGCCCCACAGCCAGAACCGCTGGGCTACCAACATTGGAGCCCCGGCGGACACCCCTAACCCCTCATCTAGATCCCCCCCACAAGGAGCGAAGGACCCCCAGGCCAGTCCCTCCCCCTCTCACAGGTTGGCGGTACCCCTACACAGCTCCCACCTGCCCCATCCAGAACCCAACAATCAGCCCCCTTGCCGTGGGGTAAAGAGGCCGAGGCTGTTCCCCACCCCCACCATCTGCACGATCTCCATTTAATATGACTTCATGTCCAGGTGTGGCCAGACAATGAATGAATGAATGAATGAATGAATGAATACAGAAATACATTAATAAGTAATTGGATGGACAAACAGATGGATGGATGAAGGAATGAACAAATAAATGAACAAATATATGTAGAGATGATTAGTATGGCTTCAGTTTGGGAATTGCTCAGCTGGAAGAAGTTATGATTCATCTACAGCTTTATCTCCTCAAGGCAGGGATGATGGCAAGTGGTGGTGGGGTGATGAGGATGATGATAATAATGATAATGATGATGATGATGATGAAGGTGGTGCGGTAGAGGAGGGGTTAGGGTGAACCTTCAAGTACAACTGTGTGTCATCAGCATAATGATGAAAGGAAATGTCATGACGGCTGATGAGACGGCCCAGTGGCAGCATGTCCAGAATGAAGAGGAGTGGGCAAAGGACGGACCCTGGTGGGACACCACAGGTGACCAGGGCTCCTCAGGACCTGATCTTACCCAGGCTGACATGTTTAGTCCAGTCAGGGGGGAAACCAGTCCATAGCGGTGACCGACATCAGTGTGGGGGGGGGTTGAGGAGGATATGGTGGTTGATGGTGTCAACGCTGCTGTGAAGTTGAATATGGTTTTGGTCCTAACACCTCAGAACATAAGAGAAGTTGGGAGGTGGTCCGGTAGTCAGTGAAGAAGTCAGAGTCTGTTTATTTCAGTGAAGATGGAACATGGCCGGACTTTAATCAACGATTTATCATTTATATGATAAGAGGGTTCATGGCAGACAGGTTTAATGAGGACTGTAGAGAACGAGTCCAGCCAGACTTTGAGTAACTGAAGCAAATGCATGAGCAGATTATAACGAAACAATAGTGGACACATCAGGTGGAATTTACACTATACTTCACACACGTTAAGCTCACTAAGTCAAAATCCACAAGAAAATCCACCAGTTTAAAATGACTTCCACAACACGTGTCCATAAACTGCAGATGAAAACTAGCCATTATTCTAACTCTGGTGCATTTACAACAATGTGAGGTATTGTACAATGTCCCTGTTAAATAAACTAATGAACACAAACACACTAACACTGTACTGACAAACCCTAAACTGTGCATGTAGCTAAAGATGCAGCATTTAACAACATGAATGTTGAATGTATTAACGACCCCTGATCCATCCCTTTAGCCTTTTGACAGTGAGACCTGCACCTATACCCCTGTTGCCCCCGTCCCAGTATCACAACCTACCCCCCCCCACACACACACACACACACACACACACACACACACCTCATATGTGCTTCTATGTGCCCCCATGACAATGCAGTGACCCCAAAACACCTTAAAAATGCAGGTTAACATTGTCATTAAATTCAATGTGCTGACACCAATTTGACCTGGACACTGGTCAATGCTGATGCCTAAAGATCTCATTGAAGAGCCTCCCAAGTTGCATCTAAATGCAAAACATAGTGATCAGATGACTTGGTGTAGAGTAATCATGATGAATGGACAGGATGTGACTACATAAACAGACCACCTGTACCTGAATAGTTTGGTCTGATGATCCAATAGCAGTTTTACTAGAGATGTCCATCAGTACTGACTGTGATCATGTAAACACACCCATAGAAATGGACCGACTAACATTTAGTTCATATCTTCCCTGTTTTTGTCGGGATAAGGTGCTGCGTCCTCACCATTCATCACAGGAATAGACCGGTCCGGTGGGTCAGTGGTGTTGGAGTGTACATCATCAGGCTGGTATCCAGAACCTGAGGTGTCCTGGATGGACTCTGAGGGACACCTAGTCTCTGCTGGACCTCCAGAGACAGTCAGAGGTCCTGATGACCTCTATACTGTCAGCAGCAGAGTGACTGTGGACAAGAGACACGGCAGCACAGTCACCTGTAGAGTCCACCAGGACAGGACCAACCAGACCAGACTGACCCAGATCAGGGTCTCAGGTAGGAACCACAACAGAACTGAACAGACCTGGGGCTCGTTTCTGGGTTAAATAGTGAACGATGGGTCGCGAACGCAGAGGCTTGACAGACGCAAAATCCATTTCTGCGGTTGTTGCGTTCACTAAACCATTGTTAGCTCACTATTAGCGCTGAAGGGTGTGCTAAAGAGGTGCGTTCACGTTTTAACCCAGAACAACACCTCCACTCCAGCTGTTTCCAGTCATCTGATCTGACAGCATTATGGTTAGAATGAAGAACTATTATAGGATATCAGTAACCGTGGACCTCCTCCCTTACCCTCACCTGTCTGGACCTCCTCCCCCTTATCTGACTATAGATGGAGCCCCTCCGCTGTCTGCATGTGCCCCCCCCCTTACTGAACTGAACTGACCTGAATTATTTACACATATATATCGTGCGTCCGACTGGACGTCTAAGGATGACCCCAGTTATTCCTCACTAGTGACTTTAACAGAACTCTAAATGGTAACTGTTGGTCGTAACCACGGCGACAGCAGGACAAACAGATTGTACAGAAAAAACGAACACTGTTCTGTTCCTCTCATCCACACGCTCATATCTCATTACGTGCGCACGCACACACACACACACACACACACCTGCTGTTGTGTGTGGCACCAGTTCACAGGCTCTGGCCCCATACGGTTCTCATTCATTCTTTCATTCGTTCATTCATTCATTCATTCGTCTCTCAAAGCCACACACACTTGGTCGAGAACTAATCTATATTTATCCATATATCGATACAGAAAATAAAATTAAAACGTTAAAATCAGCCCTGGAATGAGGAACTGGATGAGCTCACACTTTAAACCAACTAGCCCAGAAATGGGATAGTGCATTTTGCGTTGCGTTGGGGTTAACGAACTAACGCATGAACGCATTTTGCGTTGTATTGATTGTTAACGAACAAAGAGTGAGCTCAGAAACAGGATAGCGAGGGAAGTATTTCGGCTTCATCTGTGGTCATGTTTTATATCACCTCAGCTCTGTGTTTCTCTGTGTTCTATGTTTCAGATCATTTATATTTGACCTCAGATGCTCCTGCTCGTGTCAGTATCCTCCTGGTGACCCTCTTTATTTTTCTATTGGCAACAGCCATCACTTTGTGGAAACTGAGACAAAACACACTTACAGGTATAAGTTCTTACACTGCGATGTAATAACTCAGTCTAAGATGGGTCAGTCTGAAAGAACTCAATAAGGGACAGTGTCTTATATTGTTCCAGTTCATAGGCCGTAAAGTGAACCGTGAAAATGTGCTTAGAAATTGAAGCTCGCACCGACCCTCTACAACTACGTAACATTGACTTCATATAAAAGATCTATTCACACCAACTAACCAACATCACTGATCACTGTCATTGCATTAGTTGTTGAGCAGTTGATTTTATCCAGAGCAACCCACAAGAGCATCTCACATAGGGCTGGATCAACCAAAGGTTTGCATGTATTAAAATGTGTGCAAACTCAATGGACTCGCAAAAAAAATGTACAAACTGATTAACAGTGACACTAAGGGTTGCATCTTTCAAAGGTCTGCATCCAGTTAGTACATTTAACACAATGAATATGAAATATGGGGTGTTTACACGCAATTGTGCGTGTGCTGGGAGGAGAAAAGGTAAATATATTAATTTAGCACACACAAAGTGATTGTTCAAACCTGAAACCAATTTTGCTGATAGAAACTGCGTCTATATTTAACACGTCTCAAAAGGAGGTGCAAAAGGTTTGGATGTGGAATTGCGCACACATGGAGGTGGTTAGGAGACAAAGAAATGATGAAACGAGATGCAGAGAACACATTTTTCACCCTTGTGTGAACATTTTTGGAGTGCTGGTTTATCCCAGAGCAGTTTAGCGCACGCTAAACCCTCATTTAAATAGGGTGGTCTGCAAGACTTTGCACCTGTTGACATTTGCGCAAACAATCTTAGTAAATCACCCACAATCTGCGGTTCAAACTCACACGCAAAATTCTAGATTGTGTGCGCAAATTAGTACATGTAAACTGGGATCGTAGTAGATCCAGCCCATAGTGTAGTTCAGCAGCATAGCTTCATGCCAGAGACCTTAAGAGGTTCTAGATCTTTCTTATATTCCAGAGCCTTTCCAAGAACATAACCAGTGTTAAATCTCCAATGTTAGAACAAATCTTTTAAAATTCACCACACTGTACTGTTAGAAGGATCAGGGTCGAAGAAGTATAAATTTAGGGAAGACAGTTTACAAGAATCCCTCGTAACAAAACAGTAGGATTGTCTATAGGACAATACATTGGCTCTGCCCGGGTATGGAAACAAAAAGGTTTGGAGACTCTTTCTCTTATTGTCATCCAATTTTCAGTTTGTATTTTTGTTGCTTATAGCCCTAAGACACATACATAATTGTTTATGATCTCTTCCACTCGCCTTTCAAGGAATTATTTGAGTATTTTGTGCATCGTTGTTCCAGCCTGCTGAACCAGGAGGCAGCCATGTTTAGCATTAGTTCACCAGAAGCAGTCACTACATTGGTCTGACGTGATCATGTGGAGGAGAAATTTTATCACCCCTACACTGAGCTAGTACCAAATTAAAACACAGATCACAAAAAACTGCAGGAATTTCAGATGCAAACCTTTAGTTTAAAACACAACATGAATATATCTGTTTTATAAAGTCAACGTAGTTGTAGAGGGTCAGAGCATAACGTTACAGAACCCAGACCTAAACCAATCCCAGGTCAAAACACCGTGGGCACTAAGCATGATGGGTAATTACTGTGGACCAGGGTCAGTGTGGACTCATCAGACCACATGACCTTTGAACTCAGTCCAGTCTTTCTGTTTCTGTTTTTCTGATGGATGTTCAAATGAGAACCTACTGCATCAGTTAAAGGGTTAAGGAATGGACAGATCTGAACTCCACAAGTTTCCACTGATGGTGTTTTTATTCACACAGAAATTGAGGAACAACTACAGGAAGATAAAGAATATGAAGAGGTGGAGGAGATGATGAGGACGGTGGAGGAGCAGAAGAAGGAGATGGAGGAGCAGAGAGGCAAACTCCAACATCTAATGGAGGAGATGGAGACACAAAGAAAAGACCTAGAGAAGAAGGTTCAGGCAGTGGAGGAAAAAGCCGACAGTGACCAGGTTCAGGAGTACTCTGGTATTATACGTGAGACTGAAAAACAAATGTTGGCGAGAAAAGAGCAATTAACAGAACTTCAGGAGATCTCAATGGAAATACAGTTAAAATCAGACACTGTATTAAACACAATGACCATGAGAAGAGATAAACTCAAACAGATGAGACGCCAATTAAAAGAAAACAGAGTTGTATAAAGGAGTCGTTTTCTGTTTTATTTTATGGGTTTTAGCCCCTTATGACTGATCATTGAACACGTCAGAGCATATCTGTACATTTTTATATGCTTTGGTGGCATTTTTTGAAGCATTTTAATTTGTTATACACATCAATACATCCCTTTTATCCCAAATATAATTGTATGTATGTCAAAAATTCATACTAATTAAATAAACTGCGGTGCAATAAACCTCAAAAAAGGAGTTTTGTTTTTTTCTTTTACACATATTTTCTAAATACATAAAAGTCATAGTTATAACCCTCAAATTTTAAATGTAAAAAAGACGCACGAGATGCACAGGAAATGTATGTAGAGTGTCTGTAACTGGTTAACTCAAGTCTGTAAGTGTGACAGATACTTTTGAGGTTTGGGTCTTTAAGGGTTAACTACATGGTGTCTTTTTCCTAATTATTAATTTCTTTATGTTAGTGATCCGGGATTCACAAACAAATCGTTCAAAGAATCGATTCATTTAAGTAAACGAGATGAATCGATTCGCCAAAGCACCTGAATGGATTCAGCAGCACTTTGCTAATATTTGTTTGTTATCACATAAACTAGTCAGAATCACTCATTCAGTCGGAGGTGGAAGTGCTGTGATGCACCGTGCAGCAGGTCGTCTCCACAGCAAGATTTCTGATTGTATTGTGAGACTAGTTGCAGACGATGGCTGAACTGAGCTGAGGTAGTGAACCGCTGAATGAAAGAGCGGCCGAGTGGGGCCGAGTACGGCTGTGTCACTGAACTGATTCTGAATTGTTCATGAATTGCTGACTCGCTGAATCATTCACAAATCACTGAATCATTCACAAATCGATGACGCGCTAAATTGTTCACGAATCGATGACTCACTGTATGGCTTCGCGAATCATTGATTCTATAGAGCCACTGAACGAGACCAGATACCCCTACCGTAAGAAGACAGAACAGAAGCCATATTAGATCACGAATAAACAAGGCCAGTATAGCGATCTGCAGTCAACTATTTTTGTAATGTTTAAAATGTTAAAGTTTAATTGCAAGAAAGCACATGAATAAAATGAAGTTAAACACACAGAGCCCAAAGTTGTTTTAAGCAACATAAAGTAGACAGATAGAGGTTATAAATGGAGGTCAGTGTTTGTGCTGATGTTCAGGCCAGTAGAGAAGGCCTTCAACCACTGCATTACACTGAAAGGGATAACACACCGAGTTAACCTTTGACCTTTACACCTCAGCCACTGCTAACATCCAAACACAAACATACTAGTCAGGGAGCCAAAGCTCAATAAAATGGGTTGAACCTCACATGGTCTGCCATACTTTTTATTTGTGTTTTTTTTTTCTTAATTTTGATCCTAAGGACCAATGATTGGAGGGTCTGCTCTGCTGGAAATATCGCGAAAAAAAATTGTGGCCTTGTACCCCTCATTTTTTGATATAAAATTTTGAAAAATTAAAATTTTCCTTCAATCCTCAGTGGACTGGGTAAGCTGTCAATAAATGCATTCCAGATGCAAAAAACACATATGGTGACAACCTTCAATGAAAAAATTATTCTTAAAACACATTTTTGCATGATTTTGGCTCAGTTTAATGCAAAAAAATTAGGTGTTTTCTCACTTTTTTCCAATTTTTTCCACTTTACTTCATTGGCAATCAACTATTCCCCCAAGTTATGACATCAGCCAATATGCCATTCTGTTCACCAAACAATATACTCATTCCACAGAAAAAATGATAAAAATCCAACCAAAATCAGTGGATCTGTGATGATTTCTCTACTAGTTGGCAAAACAGACCCAGAACCTCAAGAGAATTTTAAGCTACTCTCAAAATTCCAAAAGACATACTGGATATTTAACATGGTTGTTAATGTCCACATTATTAAAAATCATGGCCTAGGCATCTTTTTAATTTCAACATAACTCTGAGAAATCACTTGAGGTCTGTGTACCTTGAGATGTCAATCATTGATAAAAAAAAAAAAAAAAAAAAAAAAAAAAAAACACAGCTCAGATTTACAAAAGCAATGGTTGTAGTTTAGGAAATAAAAGTCAGCTGATATAATGACAGGTGGAGGCACAAATAAAAGAACCGGTGAAACTGGAGAAACACAACAGAACATATAGAACACTAATAGTAATCCACACTAATGCTGTGAATGTCCAGTTCTTTCTGAAGTCTTTGAGTCCCTTATGAACCAGCTAAAGCCAGTGTCATGGTTAAGGCCAGAGGTTCGAGTCGCTCATATTTGAGCAGATAACAGCCTGAACCCTGATCCTTTTGGTCTGCAGATATTTACCCACTGCAGGGTCGTGAAAAACCATCATCCTAGTGAATTAGAACTCAGGTTGACTGATGAGGTTTGTGATCTGTGCTTTGACCACCAGGTTGATACTATCTGTAAGAAAGCACATCAGCGCATGTATATTTACCAGAAACACCAGAGTTTAAACCCCCAAGTGCCTAAATTTATTTATAATTACAGAAAAAAAAAAATTGTGTTGTTGCTATGACACAGATCCTACACATGTGACTCATGTGCAATAAGCATAACCGTGCAATAATCTTCTGTCCTGTGATAAAAACGTAATATTTATTCAATATTTATTAAAAATAAATGCACTATTTTTATATAGATGAAGGTATACATACTGTTTTACATAGATATACATACTGTTGTTATAGGAAATACATATTGTTAATACTGTTAATAGAGATACATACTGTTTCATATATATGTATATATATATATATATATATATATATATATATATATATATATATATATATATATACACACACACACACACACAGTGTTATTCATGGTAATACATACTGTTAATATTGTTCATAGATATACATACTGTCACATACTGTTAATACTGTAAACTGTGTCTATTCATATTTTATCCAGTTTTATTTTTTATTCTACTAAGCTCTATTCTTATGTTACTTTGTTAAATTGTACATTTTTATTATATTTTCTTATATTATTTTCAGTTTTTGAAATTTTGTATTTGCCCTGTTCTTTTTTCTGTTGCACTGGTGTTTTTTAATATTACTGTTCTATTCTATTCTGTTCTACTCTATTCTATTCTGTTCTATTCTATTAAATGTAGTTAGTTTGAATTAATTTGAATATAGTGTCTAGATTAGGTATAATTGCCATAATTGTCATAATAGTGACTAAACAAATGTTCCAATCTCAGGTATATCAGTTATTTTATTGATCCTGCTGTTAATCATTTATTCCAGTCAACATTCCAAACAAAACAGAAATTATAAAAAAAAAAAAAAAAAAAAAAAAAAAAAAAACACCAGAATGTCATGAAATTAATAACACTGTTATAGTCTTGGCAAATATGCACACTATATTGCCAAAAGTATTTGCTCACCCATCCAGATAATCAGAATCAGGTGTTCCAATCACTTCCATGTCCACAGGTGTATTAAATCCAGCCCTAGGCATGCAGACTGCTTTTACAAACATTTGTGACAGAATGGGTCGCTCTCAGGAGCTCAGTGAATTCCAGCGTGGAACTGTGATATATGTGATATATTGTGACATTTCCTGGCTCCTAAATATTCCACAGTCAACTGTCAGCTGGATTATAAGAAAGTGGAAGTGTTTGGGAACGACAGCGACTCAGCCACAAAGTGGTAGGCCACGTAAACTGACGGAGCGGGGTCAGCGGATGCTGAGGCGCATAGTGTGAAGAGGTCGCCAACTTTCTGCAGAGTCAATGGTACAGACCTCCAAACTTCATGTGGCCTTCAGATTAGCTCCAGAACAGTGCACACAGAGCTTCATGGAATGGGTTTCTGTGGCTGAGCAGCTGCATCCAAGCCATACATCACCAAGTGCAATGCAAAGCGCCGGATGCAGTGGTGTAAAGCACGCCACCACTGGACTCTACAGTAGAGCAGTGGAGGCGCCTTCTCTGGAGTGACCAATCACATTTCTCCATCTGGCGATCTGATGGACGGGTCTGGGTTTGGCGGTCGCCAGGAGAACGATACTTATCGGACCGCATTGTGCCGAGTATAAAGTTTGGTGGAGGGGGGATTATGGTGTGGGGTTGTTTTTCAGGAGCTGGGCTTGGCCCCTTAGTTCCAGTGAAAGGAACTGGGAATGCTTCAGCACACCAAAACATTTTGGACAATTCCGTGCTCCCAACTTTGTGGGAACAGTTTGGAGCCGGCCCCTTCCTCTTCCAACATGACTGTGCACCAGTGCACAAAGCAAGGTCCATTTGGACATGGATGACAGAGTCTGGTGTGGATGAACTGGACTGGCCTGCACACAGTCCTGACCTCAACCCCATAGAACACCTTTGGATGAATTAGAGCGCAGACTGAGAGCCAGACCTTCTGTCCAACATCAGTGTGGGACCTCACAAATGCGCTTCTGGAAGAATGGTCCAAAGTTCCCATGAACACACTCCTAAACCTTGTGGACAGCCTTCCCAGAAGAGATGAAGCTGTTATAGCTGCAAAGGGTGGACCCACGTCAGACTGAACCCCATAGACTAGGAATGGGATGGACCTGACATTCATATCTGGCTGTCTGACCCGAGCTGATCCCCCTCCTCAAACTTGGGCCTCTTTCAACCCTGTGACACTGAAGGACATCTCAGCACTTTTATCCAAAATGAGACCCTCCTCCAACTCTGCAGACCTCCTCCCCCATAAGCTCCTTGTCGGTGTCTTTGACACTATTGGACCATGGGTCACAAAGTTTTTTAACCTGTCGCTCTCAACTGGTTTGTTTCCCAGCTCCTTCAAACAGGCCATCATAGAACCTAAACTAAAGAAAACCACACTGGACCCCACTGAACTCAAAAGCTACAGGCCCATTTCAAAGCTCCCCCTATTGGCCAAAATCCTTGAGAAGGCAGTGTCTAAACAACTTACAGCTTTTCTGGAGACACACCAGATCTATGACACTTTTCAGTCTGGGTTTAGACAACGCCACTCAACAGAAACCGCACTATTAAAAGTGTCTAGTGACATCCTGATGGCGGCTGACTCCGGGAAATCCACGGTCTTGGTCCTGCTAGATCTGTCCTCGGCCTTTGACACAGTGGACCATACCATAATGATTGAGAGACTGAGGGACCTGGTAGGGATGTCAGGTCCTGTGCTAGACTGGTTCTCCTCTTACCTGACTGGCAGAAGCTTTAGCGTGTCAATCAATAACATCCAATCTGACTCAGCGGATCTACTGTGTGGTGTGCTCCAAGGCTCTGTCCTGGGACCAGTCCTATTCTTACTCTATGTCCTCCCACTTGGCCACATTATCCAACAGTACAGTGATGTCTCCTATCATCTATTCGTGGATGACATCCAGATATACTGCTCCTTTAACTCCTCTGAGCCCCACAAACTGAGTTCCTTAATCAACTGCTTGTCAGAGCTGAAGCAGTGGCTAAATGAGAACAGCCTCCAGCTGAACTCCAGCAAAACTGAGACCCTCATCATTGCCCCGGATAGTGCAATCCCAGGGATCAAACATCACCTCAGAGACCTGAGTTCCTCGGTAAAGACCAAACTGAGGAATCTGGGTGTCATCTTTGACTAGGACATGTTTTTAGAATTCTACTCCAAACACCTAATCAAAAACTGTTTCTTCCAACTCTGCAACATCTCCAAACTCAGATCTATGATGTCCATAAATGATCTTGAGATGATCATCCACACTTTTGTGTCTTCTGGCTTAGACTACTGTAACAGCCTGTTTACATGCTTAAACAAGAAGGAGCTGGCCCGTCTAAAGTTTGTCCAGAACTCTGCTGAAGGCTTCTGACCTGCACAAACAGGAGAACCCACATCACTCCCATCCTTAAATCACTCCATTGGCTCCATATTCTATTCTAAAATTCTGGTGCTAACTTTCCGGGCCCTACATGGCCAGGCCCCTGCATACATTGCTTCTCTGATCCAGCCCTACAGCTTGGCTCGTAGCCTGAGATCTTCAGAACAGCACCTGCTGATGGTTCCACACACCTGTTTTAGCATACGGGGTGACAGGTCTGTGAAAGCTGTAGCACCGCGTCTTTGGAATGACCTGCCTCTACACCTACGGTCCATGGACTCTGTAGAGAATTTTTAAAAAACACCTCAAAACCCTCCTGTTCAGACAGGCTTTTGAATTTCCAACTGACTCTGGGCTGCGACAAACTGATAGCACTTTATGTATTTATTATATTTTAATTGTATCTTAAATTGTATTTTATTGTGTTTTAATGGTATTTTAATTGTATTTTTATTTGTACTGTTTATTTGTACTTCAGACTGTAAAGCACTTTGTGACTCTGTCTGTGAAAAGTACTCCATAAATATAATTTACGTATTTATTTACTTACTATTTATATATAATTATGTTATTATTTTACTGGTCCAGCCCATTTCAGATCAAATTTAGCTGAACCTGGCCCCTGAACTAAAATGAGTTTGACACCCCTGATTTCTTTGTTATGATGCTGTTACTGTACTGGCCCCGCCCACTTGAGATCCAGTTGGGCTGAATGTGGAACCTGGAAGAAATGAGTTTGACCCACCTGATCTAAGGGTTTATCCAAAAGGTAAAAGTGGTGCTTCCTCACAGACCATCTCCCTGTCTGAAAAGTCACTTCTGTTTTATTTTAATGTTCATACCCACAGGCACAGTTTGGTCACTAGGTGGTGCTATACTATTCTCTCTGTACATGTTGATGCTTGGTCTGTGTTGATCACTTGCAGAACCTGGTCTGGATCATGTCACAGTAGGTTTTCAGCAAAAGCTACCACAATAGGAACTGAAAAAGACAAGACAAAGGGTAAACATTTAGAAATGTAAAAAAAATATTATTCAAATGATATTGTGTTTGCTGCTCTACTTGGACCACATCTTCTACTTTTGAGGTGAAAACAGGAATCCCCTCCCACACCTGATCAGTGGATCACAGACATAATGAGGTTTTTACATATGGAGAAGATGAGACGTACGTAAGCAGGATCAACTGCAAAATTCTATAAAGCATGGCGGCCTTTTCTAAAATTCACACAGACTGATAGAATGAGCAATATATCATGACTTTAACCCTAAATCATCACTCATCACCTGGATAACTGTAGGTATGGTACATTTTATTTCTGCCTGTTTTTTTTTAATATATGTATAATTGTTCAATCTTATTTTATGTATTTATTTTTTCTTTTGCTTTGTTTCACATCTAGACTTTGAATGAACGCTATATGCCTCCTGTTCCTAATCCTGATGTCTTTGGGCAGATATATTTACATGGTTATGTTTATATTTAAGTTGGGGGTGAGGACTTGTGTTTAAAAACACAGTAGAAATGTACAGATTGTATGATGCATCCATGTTATCCTGCTGAAAATTCACAAATAAAATTATTTTTTAAAAAAATAAATAATAATAATAATCAGATGACAGAGGAACCAGAGTTAGAGTTGACAGAAGGTCCATGGGTTAGATTTGTGATTGAAATGGAATCACACATTTTATTTCTGAAGGTTTAGGTCCAGCCTGCTGTTCTACGCAGGAACAATGACAGAGTTTTTGACACCTGTTTGACATTTGTGTCTGTTCCTGTCACGGTCAGTGAACCATGAAAAGGAAACCACACAGGAAAAGCTTCAGCTGAATGTTCGGAGACAGCAGAGACTCAACATGACGCCTACAGATCTGAGCATCACACTGAGTAAGTACTGAGTCCATCACTGAATAAAGGTCCAGACTTCCATCTCATATTTAAATGTCAAACAAAACGTCTGAACCTTTTAATGTTGATGCAACATTAATATGTAAATGTAAGTCAAACAGGAAAAACGGGAATTAATAATTACTGAGTTAAACGTCTTCATGGCTTTTTTAATTTAGATTCCTGGGAAGAACAAAGAAAAATATGATAAACTTAAAGGCTTGAACAAAACAATGGGTTTTCTGAACTTAATCACACAAACCCACATTGACATTTCTAATATTTCTACCTGATGTGCAGCTGTTTTTTTTTTCTTTGTCTTTTTAGTGATGAATATATTTTTGCATGTTATTGCACAAGCTGAGGACAGTTATTCTGCTGCTCAAAAACACAGTAAGTACAAAGATGCTTAGTTGACTTTCACTATTTAACCTTTTAACCCAGTGTTTTTCAACCTTGGGGTCGGGACCCCACGTGGGGTCACCTGGAATTCAAATGGGGTTGCCTGAAATTTCTAGTAATTGATAAAAATAAAAACTTAATAAAAAAAATATGGTGAGTTGACAGAGACAATCCAATCCATAAAAGACATGACAAACTATGAGTGTGAAACTGCAGCACTGTGGTTCTGTTTATCTGTCAAATGTTCATTGTGGTCAGTTTCAGATGCTGCAGCTCTTTCATAATTCATAGTTTCAGTTCTTGTTTGTTCAGTATTAATTGTCCTCCTTGATAATCACAGCTGGACTGACTGTACATATCCTGACCAAGGAAAATCCAATTCTCCCTTTGTGCAGTAATCTACACCTGGATTTACTGCCTCTGTCCACAATAATATACATTATATAGACTAAATGTCCAATAAAATTAACATTTATTTGCAACGTAGTATAGCAAACTAATACATGATCGAAAACAAATTAATTTTAGCCAAAAAAAAGTCTCTGTTTTGAATGTCTGGGGTTGCCAGAAATTTGTGATGTTAAAATGGGGTCATGAGTCAAAAAAGGTTGGAACCACTGCTTTAACCCCTGAGCCCTGGTTCCAGGTAAAGGTTCTGCTGTGAATCTGCATCTGTTTCAGGTTCATTAAAGCTGCTGTGAGTTTGTGCTGGCGTTCCTTTTCTTCAGTGGTTTTGTTTTACTGTGTGGTTTAGGGTCAAAACAGGGGGAAGAACAGAAAAAGACAAAGAGAGGAGTTGAAATTTGACAGGTTTGGACTAAATAAGGCACTAGAATGAACATCAATAAGAGATTTAGGATGTTGAACACCAACTGTGAACTGGAACACACTGAACAACAACAAGGATTTGAATTTGGGCCCAGTAGTGTTAGTTTTGGGCTGCTCTTTTAAATTAATCAGTCCAGCAGTTGCTTTTTGACACAAGATAAAAAAAAAAAAAAAAAGAAGGAAGGAAGGAAGGAAAGGAAAGAAAATCACCACATCACTGGAAACAACAGAACCCCCCCCCACACACACACACACACACAACCACAATGAAAACAGTGTTTTAAAAAAAAGCCCAAACCGTCTATTTTTATAGTGAGTCGGTCTCACTCACTGCTCTGTGTTTGACCCCTCATACCACTGGTGGTGGGGGGTGAACTGAGCATGCTCAGATGTCTATGAAAAGGACTATTCTATCAGTACATTTTGATTTTTTTCTTTTTGAACAAACAGTTGAATTTTTATGAATCTTTCAAATAAATCATACATTTAGAACACTCACCACAGACACACCAGGGGTTAAAGCAGGGGTGTCAAACTCAGATCCTCGAGGGCCGGTATCCTGCATGTTTTAGATGTTTCCCTCTTCCAGTCCACCTGACGGTCATTCTCAGGCTTCTGCAGAGCTGGACGATAGGCTTATCATTTGAATCAGGTGTGTTGGAAGAGGGATGCATCTAAAACATGCAGGATACTGGCCCTCGAGGATCTGAGTTTGAGACCCCTGGGTTAAAGGGCTCACCTCCTAAAACACAGCTATGAGTTTTTACTCATTTGACTCAAGTCAGTGTAAATAAGGAGCAAAAAAAAACATGTCACATGTAAGTAAATAGTCCTCAGCCTGTATAACACAGTGAGCATGTGCAGTAACGTTTAGATTTGATTAAATATTGAGCCTGATGTTTGTTACAGACTGTCCGTCCATGTTGTTGCAGATTTTCCTCACGTTTCTCCAAACAGACTTCAGTTCTTTGAATATGAGTCCGTCTCTGTCAGCTGTGAGGGAATGGATGGATCAGTGGGGTGGGCGGTGATGAGGCAGATCCACAAGGCCAGGTCTGCATGTCCTGGGGGGGCCGTCAGAAAGTCTTTATGTATCATCCATAATGTGTACGTGGATGACAGTGGAGACTACTGGTGTGAAACTGGAAATGGGAAGAAAAGCAACAACATCAGCATCACAGTCACCGGTGAGTTTAGTCTGTTACTGTTTACACTGATGGTTATGATCTGCACATTCCATCTGAGGCGCCAAAAACATGAGCATTAACCCAGAAAGACCCAGTGCTACTTTTATGTCAGTTCCCATGTGAATTTTACTTTATATTTATCCTTTCTTAATTGATTTATCACCATTTATTGTAATATTATCTTCTTTATTACGTCCGCTAAAGGAGGTTCTGTTTATGCCGGCGTTGGTTGGTCTGTCTGTCTGTATTTCTGTCTGTGTGCAAGATAACTCAAACAGTTATGGATGGATTTGGAAGAAAATTTCAGGAAATGTTGATACTGGCACAAGGAACAAATGATTAAATTTTGGTGGTTTTTTGGGGGGGGGGCACTGATATGCCTTGTCGGAGGTCTGCGCTCTCCGAGTGCTTTTCTAGTTTTACATTTTTTCAGCGTAAATCATGTATTTTCCTATATCTAATTCACTGATTATGTAGATATTCATTAAAACTCAGATTAAAGTTGGGGGTTTAGTATATCAGAAACAGAGAAAACTGAAGAAAAAGGGACTTTTTCAGTCCAAACTCTCATTAACTGAACATAAACCTGGTGTAGTCTGATCAGGTTCATACTGTTTACTGAAGAGGATATGGGTGGCCTGGGTTCAGGACGGAGAGTGGGTCGTCCAATAACCAAAGGGTTGGAGCCGTCCTAGTCCGTCCTAGTCTGTCCTAGTCTGTACTAGTCTGTCCTAGTCTGTCCTAGTCTGTCCTAGTCTGTATTGCACTCTCAAAAACAGAGGTACCAGCTTGTACTGAAAAGGGTACAAATGCTTGTCGCTGGGGGTGTACTTTTTTGACAGACATTTCTGTACCCTTTTGAAATGGTCCATTTTTTTTTTTACCTTAAATACTTTATATAGAAAGAAAACTCTCATATAGTTGATAATGTCATGATGTTTAAAGTTTGAACCGGTGGCCTAATTGAGAAAAAAAAAAAAAAAAAAAAAAACAGCATAGGCAAGCTACAACATCAGGACATGGAGGTGTGAATGAAAACTTGATGAAACAGAGATTATGGCAATAATCAGAGGTTCTAATAAGCTAAGTAAACTATTAGGCTATTATCATTGAGCTAATTGGGCTATTAAATTAAAACACAAATTATTATTAAATATAATATAGAGTAAATACAGTATGATATATAATAAATAATGTGCTAAGCCTAATGTTTGAACTATAATTGGTCCTACTGTTCAGTTCTCCTAGCCTATAGCCTATTCTCATGGTCTACACACAGTTTTTAATGCTGCAGGGTACATTATAGTACACATTTATACTTCACAGAACTTTGGACCCTTTTTCATAGTCTGAAGGTGCAATTCTGGCCTAAAGACCAATATTGTACTTTTGAGAGAACATTCTTAAAAAATGTACTTATAGGTACATAAATGTTCTGATCTCATACTTCTATTTTTGAGAGTGCAGTCTGTACTAGTCTGTCCTAGTCTGTCCTAGTCTGTCCTAGTCTGTACTAGTCTGTGTGAGTGAATGAATAATGGATCAATAATGTAAAGTGCTTTGGGTGCCTTGAAAAGCACTATAGAAATCTAATCCATTATTGTTTATTATTAATTTTTATTTATTTATTTATTTATTTATTATTTATTATTATTAGTATTATTATTATTATTATTATTATTATTATTATTATTATTATTATTATAAAGACTCACACCCAACCATGCACAAACTGTCACAGGGTTTCTGCAGGTCATTAAAAAGCATTAAAAGCCATTAAATAGATTTTGTGGAAAATTAGGGCCTTAAATGGCATGAAAAAGCATTAACTTCCATGTCCAGAGGCATTAAAAAATTAAACACACTTGAATGAAAAAAAAATCATTGTTATTCACGATTTATTTTGACTATATATACATTTAATCATTGTGATCAGAAGTATAGTGTGATGATTGACAAGTGGAACCCTTTAATTAACTATTGTTTATGGCCTATACACAAAGTCCCAACACCGGATGCTTGGAATGCAGCATGCTGTGAGTGAGCTCATGCTGTGGAGAAACAGCAAAGGGAATATTAGCAAATGTCAGAAAAATGGAAAAATGCAAGTTTCAGCAGAAGTGATTGGAGGAGGAACTGTTCAGAACCTGGTTAAAGCCTGTGATGGTAAACCGACATAAAAATATTTATAAAACTGTATCTGCAGTTGGACATGGACATTAAATATGTTTAAAGTAGCAATCAAAAAGTATTAAATAGAGGGTATGCACATACGTCACTTCCCCCCCCAGGCCACGCCCCTCTGAGTCAGACTGAGTGTCTTAAACCAACCTGTTCTACATGACGGAGTATAGCAGTAAACACAGCCAGAGAAAAGGAACATGGGAAATCTGAAATTAAATGAAGGACAGTTGGACTGGACATGGATCTGTACGAGCTACCAAAGAACAAGTGGTCCATGAACACTGACATGTGGACACAAATGGAGGATCCAGACCTGATCCAGGGGGGAGGGGATCAGCGCTATTTGGACCTGAAACTAATATACATGGTTTCATCAGGACTGACAACCAGGGTCCAAAACTAGGCCCAGAACCAGCTGATCCAAAGGGTCCAAAACTAGGGCCCAGAACCAGCTGATCCAAAGGCTCCAAAACTAGGGCCCAGAACCAGCTGATCCAAAGGGTCTAAAACTAGGGCCCAGAACCAGCTGATCCAAAGGGTCCAAAACTAGGGCCCAGAACCAGCTGATCCAAAGGTCATTTCCAGTCCAGCGTGGACTGACCCCAGTGAATATACACATGATCTACTGGGACTGAGCAGATTTACTGAGTCTAGTTCAGATCCAGTCCTTTATCCAACACAGATACTACTGCTGTGGACCAGCAGGGCACCACTGCATTCTGGGAAATTAGCAGATTTACACCACCTGTTTTTAAATTAACACATTATTCTGGTAATATTATATTTTTATTGTTGGAATATGACGACTTTAATCTCATAAACGAATGACATTTTTGTTCAATTAGAATTGTTTTTATAACTACGACTTTATTCTCGTAACATTGTGATTCTTT
The DNA here is from genome assembly GCF_902148855.1 of Sphaeramia orbicularis. NCBI lineage: Eukaryota > Metazoa > Chordata > Actinopteri > Kurtiformes > Apogonidae > Sphaeramia > Sphaeramia orbicularis. Next base: position 3,171,649 of record NC_043967.1, read on the forward strand.
TTGTATTCGACTGTGACGGAAGAGCCCCGTCAGGTACCGCAGGAAAACTCCTGTGATAAGTCAAAGCACGCAAACATACACATACACACGCTCTTTACCTGGTTGTCCATTTACTTCATCTTTTGTCCGTTTGCTCCGTTTCATCCTTTTTACCGTTAGACCGTCATGGCAGTAGTCTTGGGTGCACACTTGACTGCTGTAAATCCATTGTTCTTCTCATTGTTTGCCACCTCCAAACTTTTCATGAAGCATGCATCCCACATTCACATGTTCCCACTGTCAAACCGAGCGCCTCTCTGACTTCCGGGTTAAGTTGCGTCATGCGCGGGACGTGGTCCGCCGACGTGCTGGTGACGTCACCGTAAAGTGCCAGTTTTGCACTGGAATAATTTTATTATTTTTCCTGGTTGTTTTAGAAACCCGTTGTTAAGGGTATTACATGTGTTATATTTTGAGAGAATTTATTGTGATTATGTTCATATGGTATGTTGAATGGTATGGGAGATATGGCCAGTTTGGGGTGTTAATTACCTGGGGGGAGGAGCCTTAGGGTTTTAAAAGAGGGCCTGTCTCCATCATGGGTCAGTGGATGCTGAGCTGGTTACACTGAAGGTAACAGAGAGCTAGATACACTGAAGAAGTATTTTTTCGCTATGATTGTAAATGGGTTTTTTTTTGGTTTTTTTTACTTTGTACTGAGCACTAACTTTTGCACTCTGGGAAGACAAGCACAATAAAACGCTTAAAAATATTTTTTTTTTCGACTACGCCATTATTTTTCCTTTCATTCTGAGGAACCCCGTCACATCGACTTTATTCTCATAAAATTATGGGTTTTAAATCGATATTTTATGACTTTATTCTGGTAGTGCCCAGTGTTTTTCTTTTCTTCTGTGGTCCTAATACTCCGTCGTAGCTTTATTCTCCAGTTCCTCTGTATTTGTAAAACTAGGTTGGCCTCAGTTTCAGTTAGTTTACTAATCATGTAGGAGCACAAGGTTCACAATCACAAAATGAAGACAAAAACCATGAAAGATCTGATCATGAAACCAAGAGCTGCACTAAGAAGGAACGTTAGCCAAAACAACAGGTCATTTCAGGTCTGATTGGACCCAAAAATACAGCATCAGTGAATGTTAGCTGACCCCAAACAGGATCCACAGATCTAGGTTTGGTTTCCTGGATTTGTGGATCCATCTCCTTCTCTTTTCTTTGTCTTTCGGTGTCTGTAAAACGATAGCTCCCACTGCTTTAAGAACCTGAAAATACAATCAATCTCACAACAGCTCTGCCCCATTTTTTATTAAATATTTTTCTTCAGTTCAGACGGGATTGGAGCCAACGCTGTCACTCATCTCCCTCTTTCTGACACTCAGTGGGCGGAGCCACGGTGACTTCTGCTAGTGGTGACGTCATGTGCAGACCCTCTACAGAAGCATGTTTCACTATATTAGATAGTGTGTTGATGATTAGATGGTGAATGCTTGAAACTGAACGATAAAATCCAAGTCTGACGTATTTGAAATCGCATCATGTTGAACAGGTGGTTCTGTCATCCTGGAGAGTCCTTACCTTCCTGTCATGGAGGGACATCCTGTGACTTTAGGCTGCAAACACAAGTCCTCTACCAACATCTCAGCTTTGTTCTACAAGAATGACATCCGTATCAAAGAGGTCCAAACTGGAAACCTGACCATCCACAGCGTCTCTAAATCTGACCAAGGGTTTTACAAATGTAGCATCGATGGAGCTGGAGAGTCAGCACAGAGTCTGCTGGAGGTCAGAGGTAAAGCACCTGGAGAAACTCGACAAATGAAACATTCATCCTCTTATCAATGGAGTATCTACATCTGTATCTGTATCTATATCTGTATCTATATCTGTATTTATATCTTTGTCTTTATCTGTTTCTATATCTTTGTCTTTATCTGTTTCTATATCTGTATCAGTATCAGTATCTATATCAGTATCAGTTTCAGTATCCATATCAGTGTCAGTATATGTATCTGTATCAGTAAAAGTATCCATATCAGTACCTGTATCTATATCAGTATCAGTATCTGTATCAGTGTCTGTATCAGTATCTGTGTCTGTATCAGTATCAGTATCCATATCAGTATCAGTATCTGTGTCAGTATCCATATCAGTACCTGTATCTATATCAGTATCAATATCTGTATCAGTATCTGTATCAGTATCAGTATCAGTATCCATATCAGTATCAGTATCTGTATTAGTATCAGTATCTATATCAGTACCTGTATCTATATCTGTATCAGTATCTGTATTTGTATCAGTATCAGTATCTGTGTCAGTATCCATATCAGTACCTGTATCTATATCAGTATCAATATCTGTATCAGTATCTGTATCAGTATCAGTATCAGTATCAGTATCCATATCAGTATCAGTATCTGTATTAGTATCAGTATCTATATCAGTACCTGTATCTATATCTCTATCAGTATCAGTATCTGTATCTGTATCAGTATCAGTATCCATATCAGTATCAGTATCAGTATCCGTATTAGTATCAGTATCTATATCAGTACCTGTATCTATATCTCTATCAGTATCAGTATCTGTATCTGTATCAGTATCAGTATCCATATCAGTATCAGTATCTGTGTCAGTATCCATATCAGTACCTGTATCTATATCAGTATCAATATCTGTATCAGTATCTGTATCACTATCAGTATCCATATCAGTATCAGTATCCGTATTAGTATCAGTATCTATATCAGTATCAGTATCTGTATCAGTATCAGTATCCATATCAGTATCAGTATCTGTATTAGTATCAGTATCTATATCAGTACCTGTATCTATATCTGTATCAGTATCTGTATCTGTATCAGTATCAGTATCTGTGTCAGTATCCATATCAGTACCTGTATCTATATCAGTATCAATATCTGTATCAGTATCTGTATCAGTATCCATATCAGTATCAGTATCTGTATTAGTATCAGTATCTATATCAGTACCTGTATCTATATCTCTATCAGTATCAGTATCTGTATCTGTATCAGTATCAGTATCCATATCAGTATCAGTATCTGTGTCAGTATCCATATCAGTACCTGTATCTATATCAGTATCCATATCAGTATCAGTATCCGTATTAGTATCAGTATCTATATCAGTACCTGTATCTATATCTCTATCAGTACTTGTATCTTTCGTCTGTACCAAACTCCTGTTCCCTTCATCTTTGGTCTTACTGCACTGATAACCAAAGAACTCGTTTTCATGGTTTCTTCAGCTTCAGCTCAATACCACCTTCTCTAAACTCTGCAGGTGAACTCCACTGTTAGTGCTAACTGACACTAAAGTATGGACTGAAATAAAGTCACTGGTCTGGAACCTGTGTTAAAACCATCAGACCTGCTGAACAGTAGATCATATGTCACCTTAGCACAGATCACAACCCTCAGATCAGAGAAGCATCGTGTATGTAAAAGACTAACGTACCTAAAACTCCAGCTGTTGTGAAGTGAGAACTAAACTACTGTCTGCGTTGTTTCCAGATGATCCCCCACAGATCCCACTGTGTTCTGACCAGGTGCCCGTTCTCCTCTACTTACTCCTAAGGACTGTTGGGACCATTGTATGGGTCGGTCTGCTGCTGCTGATGTTACGGAAACATGACAGGAAAACACAGGTAAAGAAATCTATTACAAATGTATCTGCTGAAAGCATAGATCAGTAGTTTCAGAAATGCCAGTTTGGTTAAAAGAATAACCCACTGACACTGACAGTTTGGTAAGATGAGGGAAATGTATTTGTATAGTCCCATTCATACACAAGGCAGTTCAAAAGGGCTTTAATAAGGCAGAGAAACACATAAAGTCACATTCAAATCATAAACTAATACTAGGACAAAAGCAGAATAAAACATTAAGGGCCAGATCTACTAAATGTTTGCATGTATTAAAATGTGTGCAAACTCATTACACATGCAACAAAAATGTACAATCTGATTTACTAACAGTGACACTAAGGGTTGTGTCTGTCAAAGGTGCAAATAGTGCGTCTGCATCCAGGTAATACATTTGACACAATGAATATGAAATGTGGGGCGTTTACATGCAGTTGTGTGTATGGTAGGAGGAGAAAATGTAAATATATTAATTTAGCACACGCAAAGTCATTTATCAAACCCCAAAGCAATTTTACTGATAGAAACTGTGTCTGAATTTAACATGTCTGAAAAAGAGGAGCAAACAGTTTGGATGTGGAATTACACACATGGAACACACACACAATGCATCTTTCACCCTCGTGTGAACATTTTTGGAGTGACGGAAGAAAAAATAATTGAGATGTATGCGCCCCACACACACACAAACAACACGCACACACACGCACACACACACACACACACTTTACAAGACTCTTTTCCACGATTAAAAATACACACTGACATTAGGCCACAATGGGACTGAAGTATGTGCACAACAGTCTTTCAATTCAACTACCCCACCTATACACACACACACCTACACACACACACACCTACACACACACACCTACACACACACACACAAACACCCCCCCACTGTTAGAATAATTGTACATAAGTTATCACATTCATGCCATACTTATCATGTTATTATATGCTATGTTGAATGAGGGCAAAGTGCTCTGAGAGTTCTTTTACAGGTTTTGCAGAAGTGAAAGCACCTCGGAGGATGGGGACCATGCCTCGGAGACCAGTTGACCCATGTCGTCTGATCGAAAGCAGAAGTTCACACAAAGGCTACACAGATGCGTCTGGACGATTCAGTTTTGACATTTAATATGAGGAAAATAATCATGCACCCATGTACTAACAATGTGATCAATATGTAAACCCTCAGACTAATCACACCCATGTGACTAGGGAACACCCAAAAGAAATAAATGAGGAGAGCGAGGGCAGGACCCTCAGAGTGAGCTGGGACATTGTAACTGAGCAGTGTTCTGTCAACTACTCTCCTCGCAAGCAAGAGATACCTGACTCCTGTGTGTTCTTGTGTCTTTCTTTATATCTAGGGGTTTTGAACCTGACACCTACACACACACACACACACCTACACACACACACCTACACACACACACCTACGCACACACACACACACCCTCTCACACACACACACACACACAGAGCAGAAGCCGCACCTCATTAAATTCAACCAAACCACCAGTTAGCTAGTGTTTGATATAATTCAATGTGCCGATCACTTGCAGTTATTCCAGTGACTCTTTGTCTAATCACATATATATTTACACGTACAGGTAGGACGGTGTGGTCATCAGACGGTCCTTCTGGACCATCAGCTGAAGCTGCTGTGTCCTCTGCAGTATCAGACTCTGACAGTAATACTAGCATTAGCAGCAGGCACTGGACTGGACTGTCCCCCGAAGCCACAGTTTTGTTTTCTTTTCATTTTTTCAACACAATCCTTCCCTGTCTAGTGTTAGACCGGTCCTTCCCTCCGTACAGTTGGACTGTTTCCTTAGTAGTAAACGTCAGGTAACGGTACGCTTGGCGGAAGCCCATATGGTCCAAAAGTGTCCGCTTTGTACCACAGAGAAGTGGAATTTATGAACGGTAAAGTGAAAGCTATGTCACAAAACCGTGCCGATACGTATCTTTGCGCATTTTCAGTGGTCATGCGGAAGTTTGGGACCTTTTGTAGTGGGTATACGGCGTATACCTGCGTATCACACAGACTACACCACTGGGTCAAGTGTTTCATAATCATTCGTGTTGAGTTGTGGGTCCACTAACCTTAGTGCAATCTAAAAGTAAACCACAACTATTCAAGCTAACAATTATTCGTATAGCTATAATACTTGTCCCAGTTCTCCTGAACTTAAAAACCTCCCCATCTTGCGTCTCAGGATCGTACAAAATGTTGAAGCTTTGTCAACTCTCCGAGCCTACAGTCACACACCAACAAGTACAATGACAAAAGCTCACATGGCCAGGGTGCACATGTTCTTGTGGCCTGATGATGCGAGGAGGTGAACGGTGGCGAAGGCCCGGTCCTGGCTCATCAGACCAGATACCTGAGCTGGGAAGTAGCTGCTGGCTGTTGAGAACATCTTCCCCACATAGGCTCCCCAACTGGAATCCTCATCCCCTCGGCTGCAGGAGAGAGAGAGAGAGAGAGAGAAAAAAGAGCTCTTTACATTTATGCTGTAGTAAATACCAAGTCAAATGACTCAATTTTAGGGAAAATAATACTTTGACATCCAATTCAAAGTACCTTGCTCCCACTTAGAATTTTTTTTGGTTAGTTTGATGTTCAGTGATTAAGATTTATGCAGGTCTGAAATACACTGCAGTTAATTTCAGACCTGCATAATGTGATTTAAGTGCCACATTTGTGTGATCCACTGGCATTGATCCAACTCCATGGGTTTGACCAGTGTATGGTCAAATGGTGTAGAGGATGACTGTGTTTCCATGGTAACTACGGAGCCTCTGAACGTCCAAATGGGTCATATCTGATGACCATGAAAAGATGAAGAACTGTATTTTACACCAATTATTACCATGTATTGATGGGATCAGTGGATCAACAGTTATTTAACATTTTACATCAGTGGATGGTTTTGGTTGGTGGTGGATGTTTGGGTCTTTATGGGTTCACTGCATTTTTTTCTAGCGCTTGTCGAAACAGAGAGCATGGTATGGCCTTATCGTCTTAAACTTGTTTTTGTAAATCACATCAGAGCAGGTACTGTGTATTACAAAAAAATCTAAACGTATGATATGCTGCGTAATCTGAACATTTGACAGCACTGTGCAACGTAATATAAAGGCACAGCAATACAAAAATGTAAACAAAAATGTCAAAAGTGCAAATACCTGGACCATGGTCTGCATGTTATGGCTCTGTCTGTTCATGTGTCTTTGTAATGAAGTGATTCTGTTGTGAATGTAGAATTTGATGGCAGCCCAGTCTCTGTCCTTCAGAGTTAACAGCTCTGTTTTGAGGCAGGACTCACATGCCCTTTTACCTGCTACTTTGCAGCTTGTTATAAAATCTAACACAACTGATTTGGCTTCGTCACTTGTCCACCTGGTTTTCGCCTTCCCAGCTGTTGCAAATAGAAACAAAAGAAAATCTTTCAATAATGGAACAATGGCTCAACTAACAGGAAAAATTCAAGATAGAATAGAAGATGATATATTTCATTTGAATGCTAAATGGGCTTCAACCTTGCTTTCCTTTGGACCTTTCTGAAGAATCTTGGGATGCACCTTCTTTAAGTGCTGTGTCCTGCTGGGAATCTCTAAGAATGGATAAGAACATGTATTATGGTAAAGGCGTGCATTCATATATTCCCATACCTGAGTTGAATAAACTTGCATTTTTGAATCACAATAGTTTTCCTTTGGATGTCATATTTTACCATGTCTTGGTTGAGTGCTGCTGATGTTCAGTGTGGTTGTGTCCAAAGCGCCTTCCATGTTGTCAAGGGTGGTTGAGTCAGGGGCATTGTTTGGGTCCCCAGAAGCCTCACTTCCTGAGTCTATACAAAGTAACAATAAAATATGACCATTACCGCAAAAGGTTAGCTTATTTTTTGTTTGCCTTTTAAGCAACTTCAGTGTCAGGCATTATGCCATCCTACATGAGTTACAAATATTTCACATATAAACACAATCTGACTATAAAGGACATGTTCTGGTCTCCTGTCTGTTTTGCCCACTTCGGGTTTATTTTAAAATAGCTGTGTCTGACTCAGTAAAGTGCACAATCGTGTCTAGAAAATCATTTTGGACCACGTTCAGTGATAACACTTCTCAGTTGCTGAAGCAAAACAGCAATATCACGCATCTCCAAAATGGATCCTTTTTCCTGATAATGTCTGTAATACTAAGAAATCAGACCATGTATGGGAACAAAAAGGACATGTTACATTTAATACGAAACAAAACAAACCTCACATATTTCATAAATACAACAAGTGTGCATTAATAGTTGAAACAATAACAACATGAATATAAAACAATGTTTACACAGATAGAAATATTGTCCTTATTGGGGCTGTAAATCAGACAGACAGACAGAAAGACAGACAGAAAGACAGACAGACAGAAAGACAGACAGACAGACAGAAAGACAGACAGACAGACAGACAGACAGAAAGACAGACAGACAGAAAGACAGACAGACAGACAGAAAGACAGACAGACAGACAGACAGATAGACAGACAGACAGACAGACAGACAGATGAACCTCATATGACCCACACATTTCTTTCAGGTGGGTTAAAGTTGGGTTAAAGGCTTCATAGTCACATTATGTTATCAGTCTGTCACCCTGTACATGTGGGCTGAGTTTGAAGTCTGGGGGTCAAAGGGAAACATGAAACCCACCTCAAAATGGGATGGAAGATAAGGCAAACTGCAGGCCTTAACGCACATTTCCTTGAATAACTCTAATGGGCTTTATGTTTCTGAGGTCACATTCACAGCATGTTGACACAACATGAGCGCCTCCATATGTGAAGAGTTTGGAGCGACACCTGTAAACATGTAAACATGGCTTCACCACAGCTGACCACCGTTTAAAACTGAGGCCTTCAGGGAGCACAAACACACATTTCCTGTCATTTCTCACAGATGCTTCAAGTTAAAGCTGTCATTTTCACATATGTCATTCTTTAAGTGTGTATGTTCGTTTGTGGTCATTTTGAAGTCTGTGGGTAGAACCGTTCTTTCACGACAGTCGAAACAGTGTGACCTGACCTTTGACCCCACACAGAAAGAACCCTATTTTCTTAGATTTCTCAGTCATACTTTAAGTGTAAGACTTGAAACTTTCAGTGTGTCATCAAAACATTTATCTGAATACATCAGGTGACTTTCAAATGTCGGCATTAGAGTACAGCTGTACAAGGGCAGAAAAAGTGTTCTAATTGAGGCTTTGTTGGAAAGAAGGTCCACACAGTTCTGGACATTACTCCAAGGGACTTTAATCTCAATCTTTAATTTTCACAAGTATTCTTCCTCAACTCTTTGTGGTACTCTGTGATCATTTTGAAAGTTCTGCGTCTGAACAGGCCTTCACTGAAACGACAAACACACTGACTCCTCTAATTTCCTCCCTCCACCACAGGTCGACCCTGTTTTGAGTTGTCTCTCTGCAACGATGGAAGCCACAGACTTGAAACTGACAGGATGTTATCATAAGGTCAGTGTGATAACGTCCTGACAGTTTCAAGTGTCTGCATTACACTACGGGTGTAGGAAGGAAGGACACCGACTAAAAAAACGGCCTGTTGTGAAGGAACATACACACTATTTATGACATTTCTCAGAGGTTCTTGAAGAAAAAAATACCACTTTTACAGGGATTCCTTGTCAAGTCCTTATGTAACTTTGATGAAATTCTGAAGTCTGTGGGTTGAACCGTTCTTTCAATAGGGCCAAAAGAGTGTGACCTGACCTTTGACCCCACACATAAAAAGGGGTATTTTATTGTTTTTCTGTGATTTTTGAAGGCTTAGACTTGAAACTTAAAATGTGTCATTACAACGTAATTCTACACATCTCCTGTAATTTTGAAGCATCTGTGTCAAGAAATGAGCTTTCTACAGCCACAAAGACACTGAAAATGTGCAAAAATACACACATTTACTGTCATATCTCATAAGTTTCAAAACTTAGCTGTTTGAATTTCAAATATTTTATGTTTCATGTCCTTACATCAGTTTGTAGCAACTTTCATCCTTGTGTGTCACACATTTTCCTCACAGGATCTGAAAACACACTGATTCCACTCACTTCCTGTTAACAGGCTTTTCGGCCTGTATTCCTTTCACTGTATCATTTCAAAGTTCCTGTTATAGATAAGAATGTCTTGTGTCTATGAGTGAATAAATACAAGTTTTAAGACCCACTGCTGACTATTCACTTTTTAATTTGTACACTACATCACTACCAGATTATGAAGTAAAGAAAAAAGACAACAAAACACAGAGATTTCTTTACTTCGGTTTATTAAATATTGATTTACTTTTCTTTATTAAATATTTATTAACTTTTTTTCTCACTCTTCTTCTTCTTCTTCTTCTTCTTCTTCTTCTTCTCCAAGCTCGTCGTCGGCCATGTACTTTAGAGAAAACACAAACAATCACATTACCAACATACTGTACACAAGGTGTCTTCCATTTATTTCCATACGTTACCATTTCTTCTTCTCCCTCTTCGTCACTTGGATGTGGAGGACCAGGGAAGTGCAACTGTGCAAAAGGTGGGAACTGCAACAGTTGTTGGTGGAGGATTTGAAATGCCAGAGGCAGCTGGATTTCAGCTCCACCACCTCCCCCTGGTTCCCCCACATCACTTGACAGAAGATAATGATCCTGAAACAGTAGCCATGAAAATGTCACACACGTTACACACATGACACAACAGCACATAAAAGCTAATTAAAAGGATATGCTAGCTACACTCTAAAAAATGATTCATGGGGTTAGTAAGTTAAGCTTAAAATCAAGAGCTTTCTCTGCTTACAAAAATTAAGTTTGTTACATGTACACATTTAAATCAGATGGTAAGTTATTTTATTAAGTTGGTCTAAATGAAAAACAAGGAAAACACTCTTAACTTAATAACATATTGATTTTGAACAGACATTTCTGCCTTTAACTTAACAAAGAAATATATTAAGTTAGTACAGCTTAAAAATCTTGTAAGCTTCCTCTAAAAGCTGAGTACAAAGCTGACGAGCCTGGACATGTTTTGCTGACAGACCACGCCTACCACAAGAAAAGGAGGGAAGCACAGAAAAAAAAGGGAGAAACATGATTTTGCACTGAACTTACCAAACTTTAAGGCTTGATAGAATTTAGCTTTGTTTCTGCAACAGTAGTTTTAATTATTCAAGGACTGAATAATACACATTTTGCTCCTTTCTAATTTAAAATTGTAGTATATATTGTCGCGTATTTGCTGCATTGCATTGTGGGTATCGGGTATATTGTTGAAAACGTGTTCTTTTATGTGCAGGGGTTCAGCAGGGTTGTGATGTTGGTGTTAATTTTGAGTTAAGGTGTGCATGCTAATGTTTATTGGCCTTTTTGTGTTTATTTTTTTATTTTTATAGAACTGCACCATGAGTCAGAGCCATAGGCCAAACAGTGCCTTTCCTGTTCATTGTCAGTTGCAGTTATATTGCTTAATGTAACTCCCCACTGCTTAATAAATATAAATAAATCTCTGCAAAAATATGAGAACAATAGTACTGTGTACATTTGAGTTGCTAACAGGTGGACAAATTTAGTAAGTTAGTTGCGCAGAGAATTAAACAGGTCAGTCATACAACTGGAATTTCCATGTGGAATTTCTTCTGATGTACAGAAATAAGTTTGACCAACTCAAAAAATTAAAGAAACTACTTGTACGAACATTTTGGAGTAGAATAAAAGTAAAACAATAAGTCAATATAACTAAACGGAGTAGTTTTTACACAATTAAAATTAAGTTGGTTCGACTTAATTAAGCTCATAGAGTAAAAAGCAAATCATGTTGTTTGTACTAAAGTAATAGAGTTTAACTAAAGAAGTCTTGTGGCATTTAAGCAATTTGCCAAGTTGAAGTAACTTAAAAAGATTAATGGAAATTGTTACCTCAATTTTTTTACGTTGAGCCTATTAATCATTTTTTAGAGTGTACTTACAGAATCATCGAAGATGTACACTCTAAAAAATGATTAACACACACACGCACACACACACACATACGCACACACACACCCTCACACACACACACATACACACACACACACCCTCACACACACACACACCCTCACACACACACACACACACTTTTAGAATGAAAAATGCATGAATGAGTCCTCAAAACCTTCTCTGACTAAACTCCTCTGCTGTTACGTTTCCATTCTTCTGGTTCATTCAGTCTCTGTTCCATTAGTGCTGGTTTATCCCACAGCAGTTTTTACAGTGTATTGTCTCCAGTAGTGCACACCAAACCCTCATTTAAATAGGCCGGTCTCCAAGACTTTGCCGCTGTTGTAATTTGTGCAAGCAGTCTGAGTAAATCACCCACAAACCGCGGTTCAACCCCACACGCAAAATTTTAGATTGTGCAAGCAAATCAGTACATGCAAATTTGGATCTTAGTAGATCCAGCCCCTAAATGGTGTGTGTGTGTGTGTGGGGGGGGGGGGGTTGGACGTGTCACAGATGATCAATAACATTGACAATGAAATCATATGTTGTATTTGCTGAAACCTTACCTTTTGTAAAAATGTTCACTGATTCATTATTTTCAATACAAAACTTAAGTGTGTGAAACTAAAACTGTTTAAAAGTCTCCATGTTCTAATTTCTACAGAGCTTTAACAGGACAGAGCCATGATGACTGAATGAGACGAAACAGTTTTTACAGGAAATGGACAGAACCACTTACAACTGATCCATTTAAAGCACAAACTGTTACATAATAATAAAAAATATGTTTATGTTATAAAAATGACTTTTTATTCAGAGTTGTGATGTTAAAACTTCTTTCCGTCCTGTACTTTTGGTAAAACTGACAAAGTTTCCTCTGACTTTAGTATCGGTGATGTAAAAGCTATTTATTGCATGTTTTTCTGTAATATGAGGTGAATAAATAGATGTTATAATAACTAGATGTAATGAGCTGTGACTGTTGTGTTTCTGAACACATCAGCAGGTCCATGTTGTTCAACCACTGTGTCTATAATGGTTTTATTAGACGTCATAAAGCCTGTGTACTCTGACCACAGCGTCTCTGACTCAGTTTATGTTCATTCACACAGGACCAAGGTTTCACAGTTTGGTTTTTAGACCGAACATCTGCTTGTCTTAACATCAACCTGCATTTGTGTTTGAACAAATGTTTCCCATAGAGGGTCACACTGAAAAAATACAAAAATATTCAGTTAAATACACTCACCTTCTACTCACATCAACTAAACTCTTTCTACTAAAATAATGAAGAGTTCCAGTGGAACATCATCTACTACCTGTTCATTCTAGAAACATAACCATCCCTCTGAGGTCCTGTTTACACCACCATGGGTTTATCATTAGGGTGGACTTTATCTTGACCTCAACAGCTGTTTTTCACAGGTTTTAGGTGAAGACACTGACTTTGTGCGTTAGACTTTCATTCACACTGATGACGACACTAACACGAGGCTGTGGTTCAGTCTGTGGATGAACATGTCCAGGTCCGGTCATTACAAAGACAGAGGAAATACTGGTGTTTTCTGATCAACACTGTGGTGTAAACGAACCTGAAATAGGTGAGTGGTGACCTGGTGAATGTTAACAAGGGAAAAAATAACTAATATCACAAAAAAGTCCGACACAAAACTGCACTTTAAAGATCAGACATTAATAGAAGACAAAAACTGTCCTTCTGGATCATTTGTTCTGGATCTTCTGACTTTTATCCCTTATTTCTATAACGTCTACACATGGTGCTAGGCCTTTATTATTTGACCTTTATTTGTTGGTCACAGACCATCATTTCTAACTCCTGGGTGCTGTTGAAGTCCTTCACAGATGGATCTTTGGCTCCCCCTTCTGGTTGGTTACACATCTGACCACTAATGGACTTCCTGGTATTTGGTTCATGTGTGTGATTATAAATGTAGTTGTTTTTTTTTTACACAGACCAGCCTTTGACACAGAATCACAGTTTTCCTTGGATGTTTGAATTGTCTTTTGCAGTAGATGTTTGTTTCTTCAGTAATCACACAGGGACAGTAGTTACTGACAGAATGTTTCAGAAGTCCAGTATTGACCAGTGGATTCCAGTTCCAGAGGGAAGCCTGTTCTACTGCCTCCAAACCCTGATGGGTTAGGGTTAGAGTTAACCCTAACCCCTGACCCCTAACCCCTAACCCCTGACCCTAACTTTAAGGTGTTACAGGGTCCTGGGGTCTCCATGGTCTGTGTTTTATTTCAGGTCTCCCTTAAACCTTTTTCCGTCTCTACCCTGGTGATGAAACTGTGACACTGGAGGTTGATGCTCTTCAGGTGTCAGGAGTCCAAATGTGACGCACAGACACGTCCTGTTTGGTTTTCTCTCTCAGGTTTGTGAGTGGGCGGGGCTAACGACTCACACCTGCGTCCAATCATCCACATCTCCTCCTGTGTATTTAACCCCATCTGACCTGGTTCCACTGGGAGCAGACCCCTGTCTGTCCTTTAGACCAGGGGTGGGCAGTCCTGGTCCTGGAGGGCCGGTATCCTGCCTGTTTTAGATGTTTTCCTCTTCCAACACACCTGGTTCACATGATAAGCCTATGATCAAGCTCTGCAGAAGACTGATAATGACCTGCAGGTGTGCCGGAAGAGGGAAACATCTAAAACAGGCAGGTTACTGGCCCTCCAGGACCAGGACTGCCCACCCCTGCTTTAGACCATCCCTGTGTTCCTCCTCCAGAACCTCCACAGTGCACATATAACTGTGCTCCTCTAACCTGTGGTTCTCTTATCAGGCTGTGAAGAACATTCATACACTGGTGTCTGGAACATGTGGACTTTCAGGTATTCTGTCTGTGTAAGACGTTTACCTGCTTTTTACCCTGGACAAAGTGGCAGATGTGTTTGTTTAAATAGGTCAGTGTATTGTCCTGTTAATATCTATTATGCCTAATGTCTGGTCTTTGGTCTTTGGTTTGTATTTTTGGTGTCTCATATGCCCATGTAAGGGCTGGGCATATATGCAGGACACAATAATAAAAACTCATTCATACCCATAATGCCATGGTGTTATGGTGCCCTAAGAATGTGAATTTAAATACACATATGTGTATAATGTGTTCTGAGTATCAGGTAGGATTAGACCAGGTGTGTATTCATGTGTAACTTACTGTACACACACGCACTCACACACACACGCACTCACACACACACATATATACATACATACATACATACATACATACACATACATACACATATATATATATATATATATATATATATATATATATATATGTATGTATGTATGTATATATACATATATATATATATATATATATATATATATATATATATATATATATATCACAGTAGAGATTGAAATCCAGTAGGATTCGTAATCCTACTAGGACAGATAGGAATTTTAGTTTGTCCTAGGACAAACTGAAATCCTATCTGTCCTAGGGTTAGGGGTTAGGGGGTTAGGGTTAGGGTTAATCTTCAGATCCTAATTTCTTGTAGGATTTCAGTTTGTCCTAGGACAAACTGAAATTCCTATCTGTCCTAGTAGGATTATGAATCCTACTGGATTTCAATCTCTACTGTGACACATATATATATATATATATATATATATATATATATATATATATATATATATATATATATATATATATATATATATACATACATACATACATACATACATACACACACACACACATACACACAGGAAAGTAAATGTAGTAATAAAATCTGTTGTAAACCACATGGAGGATGTTGTGTCTCATCAGTCGACAACACTTTATTGTTCTTTCGTCTCAATAACACAACAGTAAAGCGACAGTGCCCCCTAGTGAACACTGAGTGAAACATACATTCCAATACACTGCAAAATAAATTTGACTAAAACAAAAATAAAACAACGGTTAAAAGATTAGACTGTTGTAAAAATATAAAAAAGGTAAATAAACACATGAGTGAGTGTAAGGTGTAACAGGTTGAAAGTGGTCCTTCAGTCACACGTCTCCTCTGTGGACTGTAAAGACACAAACAGAAAACACAGAGTCAGTGGAACCCAGTCCTATTCAAACTGGTTTACCTGTGGACAGGTGAGTCCTGCCCCTGGAGTTGGACTGGGTCTGAGTTATGTCATCAGTGATGGAGAGGAAAACACATCAACTACCAACCATCGTAGAAACAGATGGACGAGTAATGGTCATGGTGATGCTGTGTGACCTTTGACCTTTGAGACAAAATGTGAACTCTTGTGTGTTTGTGTGTTTTCACTGAACTTTACCTGATGAACTATGAATGTAATAATACTACAAAGGATGAAACATTAGGTGCATTAGGCCACATTTCATTTTACCCATAATGTTTGGACTTTCTTCTCATTTCAGACAGATTTGTCTTATGTGAATGAATGAATGAATGAATGAATGTTTATTTCAGTTAAATACAAGATACAAAACACACACATATAAAAAAGACAACAAAACAAAACACCTACATATTAAAAAAGAAACAAACAAGCATAAAATTAACACATTTTGTAACTGAAAAAGGAAGAAGCTGAAGCCGGAGGCTTATTTCTGCTTCTCCTATTTACACCCTTAGTCCATGTCCACACCTTAAGTTGCAACAGAAAAATACTTAAACTTAAATTATACTACATTCAGTGTAATAAGTTATTTTGTAAACATATTACTCTCATAGCCCTTCATAATTTGACCAATTAAATTCTTTTTGAAACTCAACAGTGAGCTACACAATTTCACTTCATCCTTCAATTCGTTCCATAGCTTGACACCAATAACTGAAACACTGTGATATTTAACGTTTGTTCTTACTTTACACTTTTCAAACACAAACATCCCTCTTAAATTATAATGTCCTTTTCTTAACTTAAAGATTTTCTGAATACAAAAAGGAAGGTTTTTACTTTTAACGTGAAACATAAATTCCATTGTTTTTAAATATACAATGTCAAGAAATTTTAGCAAACCAGATTCTACAAAAAGTATGTTCACATCTAACATTGTAACGTTTGTCTGGACAGCAGGAAAATGTGTATCCATGGCAACCACCAGTTTACATATGGCATCATTTATATATATATCCACATTATATAGACTATATGTAGTATTTCAGAGTAAACAAAACAAAATTAGATTCAATCGTCATTAGCAGGAGTAAATGAACTAAGATCAAGTTAATCTGCATTAAGAAGATTCAGGTCTTTTATGAGATATAAAACATGACTCTAACGTCTCCATGGAGACACAAAGGTGTGTGATGTTGTACATGCCTCACCAATGTTTTTACAACGGAGTAAAGAGGCGGAGTCGAGGGTGTGTCTTCATCTGAATGAGACAGAAGTTCAGTGAGTTGATGGTGTGAACCTGTGAAACCACCAGTACAACAGGCCTTTAGTTCTGTATTCATTAACCGTCTTCCTTCAGCCATGTACTGTTACACACATGCATATGTATTCTTCCTGGAGTATTTTACACTATTTTCATACATTTCAGTATTTAAGGTTCAATAATACTTTTATTTAACAGTCTTCAGATCTACGTCTTATGTTTGCACAGTGTTCTTGAACATGTGAAACCATCAGTACAACAGGCCTTTCATCATTCACTGTCTGTGGTTTTCTACTGTGGTCCATGTTGAGGTGGAGGCGCCAGTTACCAGCCACTTGTGCAGCGTCTAAAACTAAACAGCACGAGTCATGCTCATCAGAGGCTGAAAACATACATCTAAAATCTATAAACGTCTTTCCATTAAAACCTCAACGAACGCTTTAACACATTAGCAGCATCTCTGACGGTTAAATAGTTCTGTGAGTTGAACCAGAATAAGGATCTTAAGATGATACTCATAATAATCTAACATCAAAACCACAGGTTATATTCACACTGTGAAAGAGTCCATGCATAATACTGAGTTTGTATTTAAAGTGACCTTTGTTGGGTTGTTTTAGAACCACCGATGCATATGTGACCTCGTGTGCGTCGTCTGCAGCATCACCTCCACAAACTGTAAAGCAAAAGTAAAATAAATGAACTTTACTGTCCCCTGATGGAAATTCATCTTGGGCACAGTACTACATATCATTGCTTCACAAGACAAGATGAAAAACATCATCACATGGACACATTATAACAGTGACAGTTAGTCTGTCATATTTTATATGTATTTTTTATGTCATATTGCCAAAGCCCCTGAAACAGGAACACACCCCTGTGTTTGAATCTAAACAGCACAGATGAATGGAACATGTGTAATGTGTGTGTGAAGGTCTTTAAATATAATACATTCAGTCGTCCTCACCGGTTGGACCGTTTCCCACAGGTTCTGAAGCAGCTGTAGGTGTTGTTGAAGAAAAACACAACACTGTGGAAACATAAGACAAAGACCTGAGGACTGGTAAATACAAGTATTATTGAACCTTTAACACGGAATAGTGTAAAATATTTCATGAAAATATGTGTGTGTGTGTGTGTGTGTGTGTGTGTGTGTGTGTGTGTGTGTGTGTGTGTGTGTGTATGTGTATGTGTGTGTGTGTGTGTGTGTGTGTAGGTGTGTGTGTGTGTGTGTGTGTGTGTGTGTGTATGTGTATGTGTGTGTGTGTGTGTGTGTGTGTGTGTGTGTAGGTGTGTGTGTGTGTGTGTGTGTGTGTGTGTGTGTGTGTGTGTGTGTGTGTGTGTGTAGGTGTGTGTGTGTGTGTGTGTGTAGGTGTGTGTGTGTGTGTGTGTAACAGTATGCTGCTGAAAGAAGACAGTTAATTAATCCAGAATTAACCCATACAGACCCGAACAGCCACCGGGCATCAAAAGCATCTATTGATCTAAACCAGGGCTCTCAAACATGTGTCCCAGGGACCAAATGCGTCCCCCCAAAGGTTCCAATCCGACCCCTGGGATGAATTTACATAGTGTAAAATTCCACAGTCAAGGCTGTAGAACTCATTTTAGTTCAGGTTCCACATACAGACCAATATGAGCTCATGTTAAATCATAACATAATAATCTACAAAAAAGAATGACTCCAGATTTTCTTCTCAGTTTGATATAAAAAAAAAAAAAAAGAAAGAAAGAAAGAAATTACACTATGCCTATAAATAATGACAACTTCAAATTTTTGTTTTGGTTTTAATGCCAAAAATAACATTAAATTATGTCTCTTATTCTTGTTTTAATTTCTTTCTTTATTTCTTTTTATCTTTTCTGCACTTTCCTTTAGTTTCATGTTTATTCTGCTTTTGTCCTAGTATTAGTTTATGATTTCAATGTGATTTTATGTGTTTCTCTGCCTTATTAAAGCATTTTGAATTTCCTTGTGTATGAATGGGCTTATACCAGGGGTCTCAAACATGCATCCCAGTGGCCAAATGCGGACCCCAAAGGTTCCAATCCTGACCCTGAGATGAATTTACAAAGTGCAAAAATTCCACAGTCAAGGCTGTGGAACTCATTTTAGTTGCGGTTCCACATACAGACCAATCTGATCTACAGTCAAATAATAACAGAAGAACCTACAGTTTGATGTGAAAAAATAATATTACATTATGCCTATAAATAATGACAACTTCAAATTTTTGTCTTTGTTTTAGTGCAAAAAATGACATTAAATTATGAAAATATTTACATTTACAAACTATCCTGTGACAATAAAATGTGAATAACCTGAACAAATATGAACAACCTGAAATGTTTAAAGAAAATTCAGCCCAATTTGAACTCTTTTCTGCCTGTTCTTCAGTGTTTAGTGTCTTTGTAGATCTGATCCAGAATGCACATGGACAAATGAGAAGTGGAGGAAGAAGATTGTTAAAATTGCACTGATTTTTCTTAAGAAATTATTGTTTTTCAGGTTGTTCACATCTTTTTTTTTTTGTTTGGATAGTTTTTAAAAGTATTTTCATAATTTAATGGGGGGTTTTTTTTACATTAAAATGTAGACAAAAATTTGGAGTTGTCATTATTTCTAGGCTATTATGCTATTATTTTATTGATCTGGCCCACTGGAGATCAAATGGGGCTGAATGTGGAACCTGAAAGAAAACAAGTTTGAGAGCCCTGATCTAAACTGTTTAATTCCTGTTGATCCTCTAATCCTATCAATCCATGTCAATAATTGGTGTAAAATACAGTTCTTCATCTTTTCATGGTCATCAGATATGACCCATTTGAACATTCAGAGGTTCTGTAGTTACCATGGAAACACTGTCATCTTCTACAACATTGATTCCCCAGTAAAACCCATGGAGTTGGATCAGTGACAGTGGATGGACACACTAAGTTTGTGTTCAGTTAATGAAATAGATTATTGAAAAACTCACTTTTTCTTCAGTTTTTTTCTGTTTTGATTTAATAATATTTGAATTAACTATGAGTTTTCATGAACATCTAAATGAAATATAGGAAATTAAATGGAGGAAAATACATGATTTACAGTGAAAAATACAAAATATAGAGGATGTTATAATAAATGGACATAAATCTTTTAGGAGGTTAAGGTTAAATACAGAGAAAAAAATAATTTGTAGCACAAAAGTAGCCCTGGGTCTTTATGGGATGAACGACTATTTACAATATTGTAATCAGTGTTGCAAATGTCCAACTGTTCATTGTGTTTAACATGGTCTTGTTAAACACATGTTTGATCACAAGTATCTGTCATATTTACAGACTTGAGTTAATTAGTTATGCAGACTTCGGGTTTCTCTGTTTTCAATGTAATAACCCTTAAATGTAATCTCATAATGATGATTCAAGTACATGTTCAGTAAGTTAAATATGGGAAAAAAGCAGATTTTCACTGAAAAAATGCAAAATATAGAGGATAATATTATGATATATGGTAATAAATCACTTAAGAAAGGTTAAACATGGAGAAAAATTCATTTGGGAACTTTCACAAAAGTAGTACTGGCTCTTTATGGGTTAAGTCAGAGTGAATTTCCTCATGTACCTCCATGTTTCCTAATGTGGAGAAATCCAACCAACACCAACAGCAGCAAAAGCAGAGACCCGACGGTGAAGACAGGAGTGTAGACATGTTGGACAGATCCATGGGGGTTTACGGTGGTTTCTGTGGATTTGAACACAACAGACGTAAATGAACAGACTTCAGACCAGGACTGTCAAACTAATGTTAGTTCAGGTTCCACATTCAGACCAACATGATCTAAAGTGGATCAGAACCAGGAAAATAAGAACACAATAACCTACAAATAATGACAACAAACTATCCAAACAAGAAAGGTGTGAATAACCTGAAAAAAACGACATTTCTTGACAAAATAAGTGGCCTGCAGGTCGCATGTTTGACAGCCTTACATTAGCAGCTGTAAATACACAGGTACATTTGTATATTATTATTATTATTATTATTATTATTATTATTATTATTATTATTATTATTATTATTATTCATTCATTTTCTGAACTCACTTTATCCTCAGTATTACTATTATTATTATCATTATTATTACTGTTGTTATTATTATTATTATTATTATTATTATTACCTGTGACTTCCAACCAACTCTCTGCTGATGTTTGACCTCCTGAGACGCTGCACTTATAAAAACCTTCATCCATCTTGGAGATATTATTAATAGTCATCACTTCAGAAGAATCTCCATCCAAGATGTGGCTGTTTTTGTAAAAGGTCGTTAGTAGATTTTGTGTATTTTCCTTGTTTGTGCAGCGCAGAGTCACGTTGTTTCCCTCCATCACAGGCAGAGCAGGACTTTCCAGAATGACAGAACCATCTGAACCAGAAAAAAACTGTTATTTCCATAGAAGCCTGAACTCATCATGAGGGAATGATTTCATTATCTGGAGATGTTGGGATAGACATGAACCTGATTACTTTTAGAAAACAAAGACCATTTTGTTAAAATATTAAAGTCATGGTAGCGATCATATATGATCACTATCACAGAGACGCTGATGGAAACCAATCAAATTGTAACCATTGTCAAATCTAACACATATGATTAAAACAGTCATTTAGTCATCTAGACATTCTGAAATAGTTCAGTTAATCATAAAAAAAACAATCACTGTCATCTGGACACAACAACTAAATTCTCATGAGACAATATTTAACATACTAGCTCACTGACCTGTTACGAACCCCGGGTTCCAAAACGAGAGTTTTAGAATTGCTGTTTTTCCATTTGGCAAATTTTTATAGCCAAGTTATATTCACGCAATTTGAGGGTCAATGGAAAAGCAACTATAGACTATAGATTATTTGAGTTCTACTTATATTTCTGTTACAAGCGTCAGCGTCCTGACAGTGATAACGTAAGTGTCATTACCCTCTACATCTTGGACAGTTTCACCAGTGAC
This sequence comes from Sphaeramia orbicularis, assembly GCF_902148855.1. Lineage (NCBI taxonomy): Eukaryota > Metazoa > Chordata > Actinopteri > Kurtiformes > Apogonidae > Sphaeramia > Sphaeramia orbicularis. The sequence goes on from NC_043967.1 coordinate 3,193,735, forward strand.
ACATGAGGAATGTCTAAAGGACATAAAGTAACGACAGCTGGAGTTGAATTAAAAAGGACAAACCGGTGACGACGATGCTGACGGCGTTTCCCCGTTCAGGTTCACACCAGTACCGTCCGCTGTCCCATGAATAGGCGTCCAACGTACAGGAGCGTCCTGTCCGCGTCCTCACACCATTACAGGGGGGGGTCTCCTCTTTATTAATGCTATCTGTGATCCGTCTTAACTGAGTGGAACCATCACAGTGGAAAGAGACAGACTCATATTCAAAGAACTGAAGTCTGTCTGGACTGATGTGAAGAAAAGCAGCGTCTGAAAATAAAATCAAACAATACATGTCTGGTGTTGAGGCATCACATTCTGCTGTGGTACTAAATGTTTTCAGTAACTGAATCTTTAATTCAAAGGAAATAAATTAAGTTCTTGCCTTGATTTTATTATTAGTTCATTGTTTAGGTCATGTTCTCTGATGTTGTGTTTCTTACCATTTTCCTTGGTGTAAATTGTCCCCAGAAGAATGAAAACCTGTGTCACTGCAACAAACAAAGCTCAGAGGAGGTTAGACAGAAGTAGGTTAGGTCTGGTTTATAGAAGTCTGTATTTGAGTTAGTCCTGACCCAGTGTGGAGCAGGCAGCGCTGACCTCCATCTGAACATCACCGTCTGAATATCAACGTCTGATTATCACAGTAAATCCAGCTCACATCTACACCACCACTTCCTCTTCCTCTACAGTTTATCTGTGATGTAGGAGCAGAGGTGAAGACACAGTAGTTATAAAAATACAACAGTGACATTCAGTGTTCACGTCAAAAAATACAAATAATCTGAAACAATAAAGGCATAAACAACTGAGCAACTAAACAACTGCGCTGTACTGAAACATATAAATCATATAAATTCTATAAACCATATAAACCATATAAAAATATAAACCATATCAAAAATATGAACCATATGAACTTGATAAATTATCAGGTTCACCTGCCATGACCTTCCAGCTCAGTTGTTTGTGAGCTGTCCAGAAAGCAACATCCCCTTTGGTTGTCTGACATTCAGTCCTATTTAGCATTTCATATATATATATATATATATATATATATATATATATATATATATATATATATACATACATATATATATATATATAAACTTTGTTCTTGCCTCGGAGTCTGAGGGTTCTGTGCAGGATCTTAGCTGTTCCTAGGACTCACGGCGGCAGACTGGAGGATCAGCTGACATGGGGGAGGTGAAGGAATCCCCTGGTCTGTGACAGGAGGCGGGACAGTCTAAAAAGCTTAATATAAAAAAGCCTAACGAGGCTTAATGCCCAAAAACTGTGATCATTCATCACCAATTTCATGGTTTAGATGTTTTGAGGGGTGAAAGTGGACATGATTACACATGTCCAAGTATAATTTGGTGATGACACTGTTTTTGGACATTAAGCTTAAGCCATTAAGTTAAGCTTTTTTACAATAAGTGTTTTAGACTGTCCCACTGGGACTGTGTCTCACCATCTTCTCCCGCCTCATTGTCTTTAGGAAAATAATAAACAGTGATTAAACATGAGTCTTTGATTTCCTGACATGATTACACATGAACCTGTTTGGCTGTGATCAGACTACTGTATGACCTGTAGAATGAAAAAATGTGTGAGTTACACAAATACTAAATCTATATTTACCTTGGCGGTGATCTGAGTCACCCACATGTACCAATGGTACCACTTAGTTGTAAGGCCGATGCAATACACATCTCGATACAGGATCTCTGATCGGATCTATTAAAGATATGTGTGTGGCATCTTGTGATGCGATGTGATGCGTTACAATTCACACCCAAATCATGATACAGAGCGATTACGTACATTCTGATTCAACAAATTCATTCTGGTAAAAAAAAAAAAAAAAAAAAAAAAAAAAAAAATGAAGTACAATTCAATGAGCTGATTATTTATTTATAAAATAAAACCCTGACTTTTCACTAAGTGTCTTTAGTTCAGTTTCAGAGCACGTGCCTCACATATAGTCAGTGAAAAAGTTAGGACTTTGTTTCCAAAGTCGTTTCGAACACGCAACTTCTTGCTCCTTTCACTGAATCCATTTGTAATGTAATGTATTTGTAATGTAGGTAAAACAGAAAGACACACCTGTGCAAAGTATTATGGGATGTGCTGTTAGATATGTATGACACTGTTTAAGGAAGTATCTGTGGTATGTACTGCAGTATTCAGTACAGCTGATCTAGAAAAAGTACCCTTTCATAAACCACATGGTCACCTCCTATGTCTGTCACATTCACACTACAGTATTCATGGGCGGAGCATGTGCCCATTGAATGGGCGGAGCTCAGACTGTTAGTGTACAGTGTACACATCCACAAATCTGCGGTGCACGTTAACGTGGGTCTGAAGGAAGGAAAAACTTTACCCAAATAAAGAGTAACACTTTAAATGCAAGTAAAAATAAATTCTATGGAATGGATCGAATTTTATCGATACAAACATTCAATAACCGATGCATCGCAATATCATTCCAAACTTTTCAGTCACTCTCAGCTTCTCTACTGGTGCACTGGGATCGTACACACATGCATCGGGGTATTGATACGAATCAGATAATCTTCCCACCCCTAGCGTAGGGAGTTTTCTGGATGTAAGCGTATGCCAGGTTTCAGTATGAAATCCACCTAAGTGTCTTTACATGAGGCCCTTGGGTTTACCAGGGCGGAGATCAGGAGGCGTGGTCAGGAACAGGCGAATCCAGGAAGTCAGATCGAAGAAAAGTGCTGGAGAGTCGTGCACGCTGCGATGACGATCTGGTCCTGGGTGAGTGAACCGGAGCTGCTGATAGGCTGACAGATGAGGAACAGCTGGGAACCACAGGCTGAAGTGATTGGCAGCTGAAGAGGTGTGGCAAGGAGTGGGAGGAGCCAGCAGTAGACAGAATGTGACAGACTGTTCAAGTAAGAATCTACGAGTTTTACTCTGAAGAAAACCTGATGATTCTGTAATATAGATGTGGAAACTATGAGTTTTATCCTTTACTCAGTGACAGAGTCAGTCTGTGGATACATTGGGCTGGTTCGTTGGTGGTTCTGGTTCTAAGTGTGTTCTGGTGCTAGACTGACCCCTGCTGGTCAGAGTCAGGAACATCAGTGTGAACATGTGAACCCAGTGCTACTGCTGTCCTCACAACACCTGACTGAGCAGCTACACAGCCAGCTAACAAATATAGAGTCCAAACAAGGCTTTCTTTTCTGATTTGGAGATTCTCCTTTACTTGACTTTTTGTAACTGCAACATACAAAATACATACAACTTCAATTACTAACAGACAGTTATTATTAATTACACTACACATGTGATGCACTCACATCGCTAGCTCGAATAGCATCAACGTTAGCTTCAGTACACGCTCACAGAAGAGATTCAAGGTATTACACAACCAACATCTGGAACTTAATATTGTTTACGGACGTATACACTTACAAAGACGAAAATTTTCCCAAGACACAAAGGTAGTAGAGCACATTTAGCGCATACATGAGTTTTTCCTAAACTTTAACTGCACAGAAAATAGCGAACGGCGAATATACTGTATGTCAAAGATCATCTCTTACGAAAGAGCGCTCACTCTGTATACAGGGTGTCCCATAAGTCTCCATACATAGGAAAAATAAACGTTTCTTGACATAAACCATTTTTATTTCTATAATATGCTCTATATGACTGCCATTTTGTCTGGAACACATTTCAATGCATGTCCTCCACTGCTGAAGAACTATAAAGAAGAAAAATAAAGAAATACATGTTAGAACCATATATGTATGGAATGTATAATGTCTCCTATGTATGGAGACTTATGGGACACCCTAGGGCACAAAGATCCTTAAGGAGGTAACATCTCACTCCTATCAATTCTTAAACCAACTGCATTTTAACCGATTTTAACATAGATTTAATATGTTTATTTATTATTAACTTATGAAAGTGATTATATACAACTTATGAAATAAGTTATGTCTTTGGCCTAAAGACATCACACTACTTTTGTGTCAGTTCCCAAATGATTTTTTTTTTCTCTCTATTTAACTATTTGTTATAATATTCTGTCTTCTATATATATTTGTTTTTCAGTATAAACCAGGTATTTTCCCAGATTTAATTTACTGATCATGTAGATGTTCATAAAAGCACAAAAAGTAGACATTACATCAGAAACGGAGAAAACTGAAGAAAAGGTGACTTTTTCAGCAAACATATCATTAACTGAACATAAACCCAGTGTGTCCATCCACTGTCATTGATCCAACTCCATGGGTTTTACTGGGGAATCAATGTTGTAGAAGATGATGGTGTTTCCACGGTAACAACGGAGCCTCTGAACGTCCAAATGGGTCATATCTGATGACCATGAAAAGATGAAGAACTGTATTTTACACCAATTATTGACATGGATTGATAGAATTAGTAATTAACAGAGATTAAAACCGCTTAGGTCATGTAATGTAGCAATTAGCAATTGTAGCACATTATGTTTTAAAGTGTTTATTTTTCATTGTGTCGCTCTTGGTGGTGATGTGGTCTGGAAAATGCAGGAAAAGAACAGGTAATATTGAAGATAGATGGGGTAATTGTATGGAAAATTAACTTGCCTGTGTCTTTGTGTCTGGTCCCAGGTGTTCCAGCAAAAAGAGTCCCCAGGGTGCTGGAGCACCTTTAAGAAGGTTCCGGGAGGGACCACTGGGGCAAGAATAGCAGGGTTTTTTTAAGTGAACGGCCTGTTAAAATTACCTTATGGATATTTTAGAATTGTCCACTGTTCATTTAATAAAATATATATTTTTATATTTTGTTAATGTGGTAAATAACTGAACTGTTGGGAAATTTTTATCTTTAAATAATTAATTGGGGGGATGGTAAACTTACCTGTGTATTCAGCATAGGATAGGCTAGGGCAGGGGTCCCCAACCCCTGGTCCCCAGACCGGTACCGGTCCATGGATCATTTGGTATCAGGCCGCAAAGCAAAAAAAATTGTGGGTAATATTAAAGCAATTGTTTCCTTTAGTCTTGCGGAGATTTTATTCTGAAAAGTGACCGTTTCCGCCCTCGCCTCACAACCGCTCTTGACTCTGGCGCTATTTCATGAATCAGTATAAATGCAAGCTAAAGAAAGGAGCCAAAAACAAAATTCACTGGAGAACTTTTTCAGGGAGAAACGTTGAAACAATGAGTCTGCAGAAGGGTCACAGACTGCCTGCAAACAGAAAGCTGCATTTACAAGGAAATATGAGGATTCCTGCCCCAGTCCCACGTTCATCCCAGTGGTGGCACCAAGGGGGGGCATGGGGGGGCAATTGCCACCCCCAATTCGGGCAAATCTTTGGGAAAATTCAGGCAACAAAGAAATATTAAAAATCTGTCAATGAAAGCGTACATAACACATTTTGATCCACTTATAATACAACCAGGCAGACAGTCCCCCCCCCATGCATGCATCTATAGAGGGTTCTCTCAAAGGCCAGCTGGTCACTGTCCAAAGCCCCACCAGAGAAATATGTGAAAGTAATTGTACCTATTAAAAAATCATAACAGAAAGTCTGAATGGTTCATGCTGTAGTTTTTAACAAATACCTTGAATACATTAAGTATTACCTGATTTTACCTAAAACTGCCCTCTATATAAAGGCTAACAGATAGGCTACATATACATATATGTTATACAATATACATATATGTTATACAATATACATTATATATATATATATATATATATATATATATATATATATATATATATATATATATATATATATATGTGTGTGTGTGTGTGTGTGTGTGTGTGTGTGTGTGTGTGTATATCTTGCAGCTGCTAAAGTGCAAACTGTTACTTTCGCTATGCATGAAATTTTTTTGTCTGCCCCTAAACATTCTCTTTGCCCTCCAGTTGCCCCCCCACTTTTGAAATCCTGGTGCTGCCACTGATCCCAACAGGTGACACACAAGCTCCTCCAAACTGCTCCGATACATCCATCCATGTTTGAGACAACTTCAAACCTCTGTGCATTCTGGATTCAAGTCAAAGCAGAATATGCAGATATCGCCACAAAAGCCCTGAAAGTCCTCCTTCTGTTTCCAACCTCAAATCTTTGTGTGGCTGGGTTCTCTGGATGACAGTTACCAAGAATCCAGAGTAGACTGGACCTACAGAACACACCTGGAGTGTGTGTCTCCATCAGCCCCAGATGGGACCGTCTAGTTTCAGGCAAACCAGCCCAGGGTTCCACTGGTTCTGCATTAGGGTAAGTTGATATTCTCCTGTAGAATCATTGTAATTGCCTGATATACAGCGTAAGTGTTTCAGATCACATGCTCTGAACTGACAAAGGTTTTTGTTATTGGAACCCCCGCACCTCTCCTCGGTCCACAGAACATTTTCATGCATGAAACTGGTCCGTAGTACAGAAAAGGTTGGGGACCATTGACTTAAAGCACATGCACATCATCATCAGTTGTTTGTCTGTTTCATGTGTTCACGTCACATGAGTTTTTATCATGACCATCAATCAAGTCATTGTCAAAACTGTGTCAGTCTGGGATTCAACCAGCAAACAACAACCGTCTGTCCTGTTTTTATTGAAATAAAATTCATTTATTAGACTTTTATTGACACGCAGATCAAATGAAAATCCAATAAAACATAAACAGAAGTTTTTCTCGGTTTCCATTCCCAAGTAATGATAGATTTATCAGATCTAATCTCAGCAGGTCAGTTGGTCCATCCATCGTTGGACAAGCAATGGTGTTTCCATTCAGTCCAGAATTGGACAAATGGTGGAATTTACACAGGAAGCATCAATCTACAGTAAAACCAAAAAATCAGGAGTTTCTTCAAAGACAACAGTGTTAATATCCACCACACAAAGAAAACACAATGAACATTAAGATTGTACAATGAATGTAGGACAGAAAAGTCTGGTCGACTCAAAGCACAAGAAACTCTTGTTCATGTTGGACGTGATGAAATGGAACCTCATCTGGATGTGGCTTTGGAGATCTTCCAGGTTTACCCACAATTCAACTCTTCAGTCAACCATGGATGGAGGTGTAGGAACACGACCAGGGAGTCAAAGTCTCATTTTTACACATAAAAAGTCATATTTAGTATAAATGTTGTTCTACTGTTTTAATAAAAGCATCATACACAGAGTGAAGAACTCTGGACTATTCTGAGTAAGAACTTCAAAAACAAGTCAGAATATTGTAAGAATGAAGCCGTATTTACATGTGTATAAACTGTGTGAATAGAAGCTGAGACGTTGATAGATCATGAAGCATCAGAACAGAATGAAGCAGTTTATTGTTTCAGCTGTGAAACTGTTGATCCGATCCAAATATCAGCTGGACTCACACTGAAAAAGCGGGACTATAATTGGGATGTTTGTTCATAAACTGTCATTGTGTTTGTCTCCGCCTTCATTCTGATCCGCCTCACAGAGACCTGGAAAAAACATGGCAGCAGACATGTCCAGTTCACACTCATGTCTGTGACTCAGTCTGAAGTCCAATGAATCCACTGAGTAAAGATGTGAACGTACCTTATAGAAGAAGAAGAGGCAAATATCAAATACGAGCAGAGCTAGGATGATGAGCACCACCCTGATGATCAGATGTGTCACCAAGTCTGAAACACAATAGAAACAACCTTTAAAACAATGTCTATGAAACATGTGTTTGAAGACAAAGAATAAATATCAAAGGATTGGAAGGAAGGAAGGAAGGAAGGAAGGAAGGAAGGAAGGAAGGAAGGAAGGAAGGAAGGAAGGAAGGAAGGAAGGAAGGAAGGAAGGAAGGAAGGAAGGAAGGAAGGAAGGAAGGAAGGAAGGAAGGAAGGAAGGAAGGAAGGAAGGAAGGAAGGAAGGAAGGAAGGAAGGAAGGAAGGAAGGAAGGAAGGAAGGAAGGAAGGAAGGAAGGAAGGAAGGAAGGAAGGAAGGAAGGAAGGAAGGAAGGAAGGAAGGAAGGAAGGAAGGAAGGAAGGAAGGAAGGAGGAAGGAAGGAAGGAAGGAAGGAAGGAAGGAAGGAAGGAAGGAAGGAAGGAAGGAAGGAAGGAAGGAAGGAAGGAAGGAAGGAAGGAAGGAAGGAAGGAAGGAAGGAAGGAAGGAAGGAAGGAAGGAAGGAAGGAAGGAAGGAAGGAAGGAAGGAAGGAAGGAAGGAAGGAGGAAGGAAGGAAGGAAGGAAGGAAGGAAGGAAGGAAGGAAGGAAGGAAGGAAGGAAGGAAGGAAGGAAGGAAGGAAGGAAGGAAGGAAGGAAGGAAGGAAGGAAGGAAGGAAGGAAGGAAGGAAGGAAGGAAGGAAGGAAGGAAGGAAGGAAGGAAGGAAGGAAGGAAGGAAGGAAGGAAGGAAGGAAGGAAGGAAGGAAAGGAAGGAAGGAAGGAAGGAAGGAAGGAAGGAAGGAAGGAAGGAAGGAAGGAAGGAAGGAAGGAAGGAAGGAAGGAAGGAAGGAAGGAAGGAAGGAAGGAAGGAAGGAAGGAAGGAAGGAAGGAAGGAAGGAAGGAAGGAAGGAAGGAAGGAAGGAAGGAAGGAAGGAAGGAAGGAAGGAAGGAAGGAAGGAAGGAAGGAAGGAAGGAAGGAAGGAAGGAAGGAAGGAAGGAAGGAAGGAAGGAAGGAAGGAAGGAAGGAAGGAAGGAAGGAAGGAAGGAAGGAAGGAAGGAAGGAAGGAAGGAAGGAAGGAAGGAAGGAAGGAAGGAAGGAAGGAAGGAAGGAAGGAAGGAAGGAAGGAAGGAAGGAAGGAAGGAAGGAAGGAAGGAAGGAAGGAAGGAAGGAAGGAAGGAAGGAAGGAAGGAAGGAAGGAAGGAAGGAAGGAAGGAAGGAAGGAAGGAAGGAAGGAAGGAAGGAAGGAAGGAAGGAAGGACAAGTTACTAAAGACGGAAGACCAAAGCAAAGGGAATGACTCCAGAGGCAGAACACTCTAGTCCACACCTGGAACAATTTCAATAGAACTATATCAGAGAGGATCAAACCAGCAGCAGAGGACAAGCTCCATGACAACCGGGCTGGATTTGACCAGAACAGGTCAGGTGTTGATCAAATAGCACCCACAGTTTCTAGAGTGGAACCAACCTGTTTTAGTCAACTTCAACAACTGTGAAAAAGCATTTGATAGCATAAACCAGTAAAACATTGGAGAAACTCATGAGACACTATGGAATATCAGAGAAACTAGTCAATGTTGTGAAGGCCATGGACCACGGAACCAACTGCACAGAAAGGACAACTGTCACAACCTGTCCACGTACAGACAGGAGTACGACAAGAATTCTGTTCACCCTAGCAATTGATTGGATCATGAAGGAACCGACCAAAGGAAGAAAAAATGGAGTCCAGTGGAAACTATGGCAACAACTGGAGGACTTAGACTTTGTGGACAGTCTTGCCTGACTGTCTCATACACATGTATAAACAATCAAAGACAGATGAACTGAACCTACAGCCCACACATACATCCAGGACAGTCCAAAGTTCTTCAGTCAGACAAAATATCATGTAACCCTGTCACAGTGGATGAAACATTCCTGGAAGACTCAAACCCTTTGGAGTATCATTAACAAACAAGCCAGAGCAGAAGCTGATATAAAAGCAAGAATCTGTAAAGCAAGAACAGCATTCACCCAATGGACACAAGTCTGGAAAGAGAAAGGTGTCACAACACACAAAGATACAGCTTTTTAATTCAAATGTGAAATCAGTTCTGTTATGTGGCTGTGAAACATGGAAGACACAAAGACAGTCCTGGACAAAGTCCAGACTCATCAACTGATGTTTGAGAACAATCCTTAAGATGAAATGGCAAGACAAGGTGACAAACGTAGAACTGTGGGACAGAAGTGGACAGAATCCAATAGAAGAAGAAATCGGACTATGGAGATGGTTTGGACATACCCTCGGAAACCCAGGTAATAGCATCACAAGACAACCTCAATTTTCCAACTTCAACTTTCAACTTTATCTATCCTTAGGAAAGGAAATTTGGTGTGCAGCAGGGGTCATAAACACATGAGCACAGACACAAAAACACATACACAGAAACAGCACCACCAGATGCCACCACAATAAAATTACACAATACAGGACAACACACAATGGAGCCACTCCCTTCCCAACACAAATGAAAAAGGTCCAATAGGACAGTACACAAGTTAACTGCCATAGTGGCCATGAGCATTAAAAAATAAATAAATAATTATACAAAAAATTTGTAGATATCAGCTAAGTGAATTCAGATTCCTAATAGCCACAGGAATAAAGGAATCCCTAGCCCGTCCAGTTCTCAACTGAGGAAGCCTAAAATGGCAACCAGAGGGGAGGGAATTAAAATCCCTAAAAAGTGGGTGATCAGGGCAGTTTAAAATTTGTTTTTCCTAACTGCTGACCCATTTAACATGTATGTCCTGCAGCTGGGTTAGCTGTACCCCAACCACCTTTGACACTATATTTACCAGCCTAGTTAGCTTCCACTTGCTGATCATTAGGCCCTTTCCCACCACAGGAACTTTTGCAGGAACTTTCTGTATTACCCTGAACTTTCAAAGTTCCTGGTGCGTTTCCATCAAAAATTACCCTGGTAACCGACCCTCCCCCGGCCCCGAATTTACCCCAAAGAAGTTCCTGGTAGGGAGGTAGTACTTTCCAGATTACCAGGAACTTTAAGGGGCAGAGCTATGTGCTGCAGAAGGCTGAGTGGTGGACTAGACTGGCAGCATTTCCGCATTCTGTTCACCGCCAATATTTAACTCATTTAATTTCCACAAGCTTTGTATTTTGATCATTCAGAAAATGGACCAAAAGAGAAGCTACAACAAGTGGACAGACGATGAGGAAATTCAGACGGACTTTGAATCGCCGACACAAAACGAGCGAGTAAAAGCTGTCGGAGCCAAATATAAGACACAAGCCTAAAGAAATACGAGGAAAGAAGAAGAAATTTATGTAGGATTAAAAGAAACTAAAGGATCACAACGGTCGCAGTGGATCCAACTGTCGAACAAACCAATGGTATGTATATGACAGAAATATTCACTGTTTAGTTGGTTCCATGCTGTAACAGTAGTCAGCAGCATCAGCTGTTCAGTCCAAAGTGAAGTGGGGTTAACCTAATGCTAATGCTAATACTAATGCTAATACTAACTGGTCAACAGTCTGACACTAAACCTAAATCAGAGAACTGGATGTATTTGTGTTGTTGCCGTGAGCTGAACACTGATTTATTCTGTTTGTTTGTGATTTCCACCTGAACTGGACCGGACGGACTCGCCTCTTTTTCTGAACCTGCGGCTCGTTTGTGTCCTGGTCCATCGTCCACTGCTGTTTACAACAGCCCAGGTAAGAGATCTGACATGTCACATCACACTGGTAGGAATCTGTCATCATGTGTTCTGTGATTCATTTTAGCATTTTTATTACTTTTCCTGTAGGAAAGCGAAAAAGGGACCAGGACCATGGAGTTCCAGACCGGCTGTCCTGGACTAGCTGGACCAGACCCTGGTCCAAAAGCCTGAACCTTTCACACGTGTTTATTTCCCTTTCAATCTCCAGGCACCTTTGTTTTGTTTCAATTTTTAATAAAAACAAAATCTAACCTAATACTGTCTGTTCATTTACAAGGCATCAAAATATGAGTATAAATACTTTTATCAGTAATATGTAGTCGAATTAAATGCAGTCATTTCAGTAAATGTGTCTGACTTTAGGGTTGAACCTGGACTATATCTGTAAAACAGTAGAAATGAAACAGAACCATCCATCACACTGAAAGTTAGATGTGATTTAGTTTAAGGAATGAGAAGCTGAAAATACATGTTCTACCATTTTTAAGTACAAATTAAGGATATGCAATGATGGTTAACTTCATTTAAAATGTATTCCAGAAGGATTAAGTGATTCAACAACCAGTAAAATATTAAATCCAAACTGCCCACTTCAGTATTGTGTCATTTTATTGAACTAGAGGTTAGTTTGTGAATGGACATGAACTGGACTACAGGTTCTGTTACTGCTCCTCATACATCATCAACCTGATTTGAATAAATTACCCTGAACTTTCGGGTGCAGTGGAAATGCAGTTACCAGGAACTTTTTTACCCCAAAAGTTCCTGGTAAATAAGTTCCTGGTAATAAAGTTCCTGGGCCTTTTGGTGGGAAAGGGCCTATTGAAAGACCACCATGCCAGACTAGAGTGGAACCCACAGGGAACAGGAGGCAGGGGTTTGTGGGTTTAAACTCAACTGTGGTTTGAACTGAGCTCAGATTAAAGGAGTGTTTGTTGGTTCAGCCCAGTCTGTGACAGGTTCAACTGGACCAGCTTTACCTGATCTCAGTTCTACCATCATGGTTCTCCTCACACCTGTTCACTCTGCTCCCTGGGAATGTTGTGGAACATGGTCATGTGACTGTTACTGATGCATTGTGGGTGTTTTGTGTGCGTTTGTCCTGATGTTACCTCCAACAGTGAGATAGAGGGCAGGGCTCTGAGGCGACCAGAAGCTGTGGTTATAAACGTCCACGTGATAAACACATGTGTAGTTCCCTCGGTGGGCGTAGCCCATGGCAGACAACAGGAAGTGGGCAGAGTGATTGACAGCCGGCAGGGTGCGGTTCAGCGGCTTCTTGGTGTCTGAGATCAGATGGAAGGAGCCTCCTGGGTACTGTGGTTGGACGGAGCAGATGACGGTGAAGTCGGAGCCCACGAGCACCCGGAACCCCTGCTGGTAGACCCCAAAGACCCCGTCAGACAGGGAGATGTTGGGCTGAGGCAGCAGATCTGTCCACACACAGAGACATGATTGGACCAAGCAGCACACATGAGCACAAACAAGCAGTCAGAGAATCCATCCTCCTCAGACACAGATGGATCTGATCCACAGGAGTTTGGGATGGGATGAACACTGAGCAATGGAAACATGAGGAATGGGTCATTTAGAGCACAGCTGACCTTCAAAGGCATTATGGGTAAAAAATTACAAACATGTGGTGCTTTTACAGTCTCACATGTCAACATTTGGTCCTTTTGTCCTAAATGAGACCAATGGGAAATCTGTTTGTGTTTTCAGCCTCATCTGGTCCAAATAAAGACGTTCATTTGGGATCTGGACGTTACAAAGGTCAAAGGTCAATATTTGACACATTTGACAAAACATTGAACTGAGAGAAAATAATCAACTGATGAAATGAACAGATTCATTAAATGTAACTTTAAACATCAGAGTCAGAACCATCTGGTCACTGAGAATTCAGTTTCCATTTGTACCTGAACACACCACGTCCACAGCAGATGAGCGACCACTGGGATCACCTAGTTCAACACAGTCCCTCAGTCCAGATGTCACCTTTATACAAGAAACTGAGAGCAACCACAGTGGTCTGGATGAGGAATCATCTGTTCTGTTGACTGAAACAGCTGATCCACAGTCCAGATACTGACACACAGCAGATCCAGACTTCAGGTCCCAGAGTTCATAGTGGTCTCCTATTGGTCTCCAGTGTCCCTGGTGTTGGATCTCCAAAGTACCAGCACAGCGGCTCGGCTGTCCCACCAACCTGACACCACCTAGGTCTGAGCAGAGACACAAACAAAAAGACTAAGAAAGACAAGACAAGACGTTATTGACCCCACAGTGGGGAAATTAAACAGCTGACAGCGGCAAATACGAAAATAAAAGTAAACTGCATGGAGGACAGGCTGAAAACATACACTTATGAAACATGAAATCAGAATCAGAATACTTTATTAATCCCAAGGGAAAATTATTGAATGTAAATCTTAAAGAAAAAAATAAATAAATCTGACATTTATAGTACAGTATTTATATGTAGATTTAAATATTATATTCATATTTACTATATATTTGCAGATGCACATGGTGTGATATGTGTGTGTGGGGGGGGGGGTTACTGAAGGAATGACCTGTGTATCACTCCTTCCTTCACTGCCGGTGTAAAAGTCTGTCATATGAAAGCCACGCCCCCTTGGTACCTGCACAGGTGAGTCCAGCAGCTGTTCCAGGTGAGCAGGTCTTCCCACCTGAGCTGGACCTTCTACAGTCCAGGACAGCAGACTCATGTCCTTCACACTGGAGCTCACTGGTCCAGACTGGAGCCTCCCCCTCTCCATAGAGGCCCCCCTGGAGGAGCCCAGGAGCCCCACAGCCCAGCTCCCTACAGACCACCTGGGTGTCGTTAAGGACCAAATCTTCTTCACACACTGAGGACCAGGACTGGTTGGACCGGATCTCCAGTCTGCCTGAACACCGACTGGAACCGTGGACCAGTCTGACAGAGTCTGTGGACACACAACAACACACACATGTTTAAAGACACAAAAGCCCCTGGACAGACAGGAGTGTGGGGGTGGACTCTTTCAAAGCCTCCTGTCAGTCATCAGTGACACAGGAACTAAACTGGACTCATGGACCAGTTCAACCAGAGCCACAATGTCCTCAAAGAAAACAGCAGAACTAAGAACACACCAATAAAAGGCCCTTTAGTGTTGAATGTGGAGCTGAAGGACACAGTGAGTGTGTGCTGTTTTTTTAACTCTATTCCAACAGAGGGCGCTGTCTACATTCAGACTGGACTCAAACAGGCCTCAGGTCCACTCTGTGGATCCTCAGTCACAGGTTAGAGTTAGTTTAACGTCAGCGCTGGAGGAGACACAGTCATTCTGAAGTCAGACTGAACATTCAGTATGTGTGAGTGGGGTCTGTTCAAAGGCAGTGGGTTTGATGCACACACAGAATCCCAGTGGTCAGTAAATGCACCATAATGCAGTGGGTTTGATCAGTGACCTGTGCACTGGTTCATCTCAGACCACTGGAAACATGTGGCTCATGTCAAACATCTGCATTTAAGGAGATGGTTTAGTGTCAGTGATGTTTCCATGGTGTCCTCAGAGTCCAGCAGACCCACATAGAGCTGGAAAAAGAGCACATGGACCAACATAAAGTCCAGTTAAAACTAATGGACTCAGTCCTTCTGAGCTGTTCAACAGCCTGTTGGAAAGCAGAGTCATGTGACCACGTTCATGGACTGGAACTGAATTCAGCTGCATGTGTTTGATGGTTCAGTCCAACTGTCCAATGTGTGGACCTGGTCTGACTGGGTTTGGTTTGACCCAGCTCAGATAAAACACACCTGAATACATGGAAGAACTCTGACAGAATCAGGATCATCAGTAGATTTACCTGAACAGGTGAGGAACAGGGTGGGGCCCTGAAACTCAGGCTTTGTTCTCACACAGTCCATCAGTGTAGATGTAGACAGAAGACAGATGGGGCTGATGGACCACTGAGGACCAGGTGAATGAGACCCTCTACCAGAAACAGCAGATCCACAGTCCAGTCGATGACATATGACATCTGCTGCCTTCAGGGTCCAGGGGTCAGAATAATAATCACTTCCCACGTCTCTCCATTCTCCATGATGTTTCATCTCTACTTCACCGTTACAGCGACTGGCTCCTCCCACCAGTCTGACATCATCAGGATCTGATCAAATACAAGTGACAGATAAATGAGCTCAAAGTGAGTGAACTGATGTCAGCTGGTGTGAGTCAAAGCTCCGCCCACCTGTGCAGGTAAGGTCCTCAGCTGTTCCAGATGAGCAGGTCTGTGCCCCTGAGCTTCCACAGTCCAGCAGAGCAGACTCATGGCCTTCACAGGTGAACGTCTGCACCACAGGAGCCTCCGCTGCTCCAGAGAGCGCCCCCTGGAGGAGCCCAGGAGCCCCACAGCCCAGCTCCCTACAGACCACCTGGGCACCACGAAGGTCCAAGTGTCCTTCACACACTGAGGACCAGGACCTGGACTGGTTAGACCAGACCTCCAGTCTGCCTGAACACACACTGGACCCATGGACCAGTCTGACAGAGTCTGTGGACACAGATGGAAGAAGACTGGAATGAGACTAGAGTCTGAAGTGGACTCTAAGGGACTCTAGTGGACTGGAGTAGACCGGGGTATGGGGGCTTGGACTATATAGTGGATTTTATTGGACTGTAGTGGACTCACATTTATACAGGTACATCTCAAAAAATTTAAATATCATGAAAAAGTTCAATATTTTTTGTTCATTCATTTCAGAAAGGTAAACCCATATATTATATCGACTCATTAGACATAGACTGAAATATTTCAAGCCTCATTTCTTGAAATTTTGATGATTATGGCTTACAGATAATTAAAATCCAAAATTCAGTGTCTCAGAAAATTAGAAGATTGCATAAAATCAGTAAAAAC
Organism: Sphaeramia orbicularis; assembly: GCF_902148855.1. NCBI lineage: Eukaryota > Metazoa > Chordata > Actinopteri > Kurtiformes > Apogonidae > Sphaeramia > Sphaeramia orbicularis. The sequence continues at coordinate 3,210,028 of NC_043967.1, forward strand.
AAATATTTTAAACATAAATGTCATTCTTCTGTAAAGTCTGTTCATTTCTGTGAACTCCGTACTTGGTTGGTTCTACTTTGACATGAATTCCTGCATCAGTGTGTGGTGTCATGGAGGTGCTCAGCCTGTGGACCTGCTCAGGTGGAATGGAAGCCCAGGTTGGTTTAATAGTGTCCTTCAGCTCATCTGTCATTGGTGGATCTGCTGTCTTTCATCTGCCTCTGGACAGTCCTCCATAGATTCTCTCTGGGGTTCAGGTCAGGTCAGTTTTCTGCTCCATCAGTCCCAGTAACTCCATGGTCACTGAACCAGCTTTTCAGATGCCATGGCAGAACAAATCAGCACTGACTGTCCTCTGTTCAGATGAAAGTCCATTTTCTATGTCATTTGGAAATCCAGGTCCCAGAGTCTGGAGGGAGAGTGGAGAGGAACAGAATCCACATTGAAGTCCAGTGTGAAGTTTCCACAGTCAGTGCTGGTTTGTTGTGCCATGGCATCTGCTCGTGTTGGTCCATTGTGTTTTCTGAAGTCCACAGTCCACACCCCCATCTACCAGGACATTTTAGAACACTTCATGCTTCCTTCTGCTGACTTTAAACTTTATGCAGATGCTGATTTCATCTTCCAGCAGAACTTGTCACCTGCCCACACTGTCAAAGGAACCAAAAGCTGGTTCAGTGACCATGGTGTTACTGGGACTGATGGAGCAGAAAACCGACCTGACCTGAACTCCAGAGAGAATCTATGGAGGACTGTCCAGAGGCAGATCAGAGACAGCAGATCCACCAATGACAGATGAGCTGAAGGACACCATCAAACCAACCTGGGCTTCCATTCCACCTGAGCAGGTCCACAGGCTGAGCACCTCCATGACACCACACACTGATGAAGGAATTCATGTCAAAGTAGAACCAACCAAGTATTGAGTTCATACAAATGAACAGACTTTACAGAAGAATGACATTTATGTTTAAAATATTTGTGACCTCCGCCAAGGAGGTTATGTTTTTGCCAGGGTTTGTTTGTTTGTTTGTTTGTCTGTTTGTTTGTCTGTCCATTAGTGTGCAACATAACTCAAAAAGTTATGGATAGATTTGGATGAAATTTTCAGGGTTTGTTGGAAATGGGATAAGGAAGAAATTATTAAATTTTGGTGGTGATCGGGGGTGGGGGGGCCCACTGATCAGCCTTGGCGGAGGTCTGCGCTCTCCAAGTGCTACTAGTTTTTTATTGATTTTATGTATTCTAATGTTCTGAGACACTGAATTTTGGGTTTTCATTATCTGTAAGCCATAAACATCCAAATTTCAAGAAATATGGCTTGAAATATTTCACTCTATGTCTAATGAGTCGATATAATATATGGGTTTACCTTTCTGAAATGAATGACAAAAAATATTGAACCTTTTCATGATATTCTAATTTTTTGAGATGAACCCGTATGTGTTTGTTTCTTCTGTGTGTGAAACAATGTGAAATCAGCTGTTTGTTTGTGGACATGGATATTATTGATTGACTGACTAATTCTTTTGATCTATTTGTGTGAGTTCACATTAAATCTGAGTTGAAGTCTTGGACCGTCCACAGAGTCCACAGAGTCTGGAGCCCTTAGTGACAGTGGAAGGATTAGGGTTCAGTGTTAATGCTCTTACCTGAACAATTCAGCTCCAGGGATGAAAAGTGGTGTTTATCAGATGTGAAACAGTCACTCAGTGCAGATTCATCACAGTTTTGTTTGATCATCCAAGAATATAGACTTGATCTCCTCCTTCTCTGTCTCACTGAAACTGCAGATCCACAGTCCAGTTCTGCACAAACTCTGTTTCCTAACTTCCTGTACCAGTGTAATCCATTCACTGGTTTCCACTTTCCATCCTGTCGTTTCATCTCTAGGTTACCGTGACAATGACTGGCTCCTCCCACCAACCTGAAGTGGACGGACTCTGTAGAAATAAGACACACCAGTCAGAGTCCAGTCCAGAACCACAACACCCCATCTGGACCACATGGACTGGATTATTGACCACATATGGTTTCCATGTCTGAACAGTGTTTTCAGTCCCACTGACAGATTTTCTGTGTAAATACTGAGTCATTCAATCAGTCAGTCTGCTCCTGTTTCCTGTTTCCTGTGTTTCCTTCACTTGTGGATCTTTAAAGCCACACTTGTCCAAATGTCAGGAACAGGAGCTGAGCGTGCTCAGTGGAGCTTCTGTAAACCCATCCTTCCTGAATCCTCTGCATTGGCCCCAGTTTGTTCAGGTGAAAACCACCTGAACCAGGATGTTCAGCTTCAGCCCAGTTCACATCCCTCCTTTATGCATTTCTTACCTGTTGAAGTGCTGTTGTTTTCAGACAGGAGCCCTGCAGGAAAAACACAAAGGACAGCCATGAAAACAGGACAATATTCTGATTTCTAGAGCTGCAACTGATTAATCGACTCAAAGTGATCCAAAAAAATCATTCAACCACAATTCTCCTGAATCACAGCTTGGTTTCCTTCACTTCTCTGCTGTTAAACACTGGTTCCACTGTTGTGTTTCACACGGACGCTCATTGTGACACACAAAGAAGCTTCAATTCAGAAAAACTGCAACAGAATATTTCCCTTCAATCAGTTTGAGTCGATTAATCAAATTGTGAATTTTTGCATTCACTCCAAGTACCTAAACGATTAATCGGTTGCAGCTCTACAGTACTGATTACAAATAAAACATGTTGTCATTAGTAAGGAAACAGGACACTGATGCTGATCAGGATGAACTGTGTTTGTGGTTTGACTTTTAGAAAGGTCGTCTAAGTACCAAACCAGCACATGTGACACTGATGAAGGTTCAAATACAAATATATGACATGAATAAACAGCAGTAGATGAACAATGAGAAGATGAAACTAAAACAGTTTAGTTTGATCAAGTTCAAGTATCAGAAAAACAGGAAGAATCATTAAACCTCTACTGTACGATCAACTGTACGACAACTTTATAACTTCGTACAAACCCATCGTTCGTAAGAAGCTTTGTGACTGAGGCTTTACCCTGATTTCTGTGCTGTGTGTCTTTAACAAACACATTTCTGAACCGATTCTGTTGCCTGTTGTACTGCATTTGGGTCCTTACCATACCCGCTACAGAAACATTTACATCCTGCTCTGTAAGTGAGTGCGAGATCAGTGGTGGCTTTGCACATCATGAGTCACATGACCATCAGCGCACGCTGTGATTTATATCAAACACACACAACACGTCTGCAACCATGGAGATAAACCTGTGTTTGTACATTCATATCATTTCTCAGAAACAGAATGTAGGTGGGATATCGCATGAACACATTGGGTTCATCAGTCGAAAACACCTCCTTATATGGTCAAAAAAAGTGACCAGTTCCCAAACACAGGTACTTCTCACTGAGTCTACATCCAACAAACACAACTGCAATAGAAAATCAACACTAACTGGAAGAAAAACACAAACTGATGTCAATACACCACGACATCAGCTTCATAAGTCACCGTGAAACATCCAACATCCAAACATGAGCTCAAACATGGGCTCAAAACAACATCCCATCATTCTCTATCATCTGACAAATACATTAAATAGACCAGCTAACCAACAGCAGTAACACTGTTTCCACTGTAGACACTGTTATGCATCAGTCTGTCCACAGTGTGGTTTATTCAAACCCTGTCATCAGTCAAAGCACACACACACTCTGTTTGTGTCCCAGACTTCAGTGTCATCCATCCTGTTCCTACCTGGAATCCACATGGAAATGAAAACCAGGATGTAGACGGTGTGGTCCATGTCCAGTCAGATGGTCTTCTCTTGTCTGAGTTGTCGTCTTTACTGTCTCTGTCTTTTATCAGGACTCTACTCCTGTTCTCCTCATTATCTCCTCATCTGTGCTCCGGCTGCTCAGTGTCACAGTTGACCTCAAACATTTCATCACATTAAACATGTTAATGCAAAGTTCAACACAAAAACTGTCCTGATGAATGTGACGCAGCTCTACCACCACAATGAGTAACTGACACTTAAAAGTTTGGTACAAACGACAAAAGCAACGGGACGAAGCACAAACAGCAGCAGCTTTGAACTGTTCTGTTGTGGAATCAGAGTGTAATCCACAGAAAATCCACCAGTGGACTAAATGTGGAGTCTGTAAAGTACAACCAACCTGTGTTAGACACCAGGGAAATGAAGGAAACTAAAGGATCAATGATTACTCAATTTAAAGTATCACACAAATGTTTACAGACCAGATATGATGGACCTCATTCATGAAACAAACCTGTGACGATGAACTAGATGCAGATGTGTCAAGAAACAAAGTACAAATACTTTGTTACCTTGCTTAAGCAGAAATTTTGGTTATCTAGACTTTACAAGAGTAATTATTTTTCAGCCAACTTTTCACTTCTACTGCTTACATTTTAGAAATAGCCTCATTACTCCAATTTCATTCCAGCTTGTCATTGTTCAAAAAAAAAAAAAAAACTATCCAGATAAATCGCTCCATCTGGATAGAGTTTATTTGATTGTGGTTGGATGAGAAGTATCAACATATACCATTCTGACAACCTGTTGGTTTGTATGTGATCCATCCACCTGACTTTATGCACCATTTCAATACTTACATTCAACTAGTCATCATATCTACAGCTCCATGAAACACATGTTTATACTCAGCAGGATACATATATGGTCCATGAAACACCTGTTTATACTCAGTAGGACACATATATGATTCTTTATTACATTTGCATTAGACTCAAATGCCTTTATTGTTAATGTTCATATTTGCGGCTCAAACAGGTTGCCTAGTGCATCCCAAATGTTTCAACATTAACATTTTATCCCGTGAGCTTCAGGATCGATTTTAAAGTGCTTTTATTGGTTTTTAAAACTCTTAATGGTCTTAGCCCTATTTATTTATCTGATTTGCTTTTAACGTATGAGCCCTCTCGGACCCTCAGGTCCTCAGGTAGTAATCTCTTAACTCAGTGGTGTCAAACTCATTTTAGTTCAGGGGCCACATTCAGCTAAATTTGACCTGAAGTGGGCCGGACCAGTAAAATAATTACATTATATATATATATATATATATATATATATATATATATATATATATATATATATATAATGTCAACTCCAAACTTTTCTCTATGTTTTAGAGTGAAAAAAGTAAATTTACATTATGAAAAGGTTTACATCTACAAACTATCCTTTCAAAAGATGTGAATCACATGAACAAACTGAAAAAAATAAGTGTCATTTTAACAATATTCTGCCTCAGTTTATCATTTACACATGTACATTTTAACTTACAGATCACAGTGGATCTACAAATACACAAAACATTTAGTAACAGGTAGAATATTACTAAAATTACACTTAATTCTCTTAAGAAATTTCGGGTTGTTCATATTTGTTCAGGTGATTCACTTTTTTTTTTTTTTTTTGCAAAATTATACTTTGTTTTAGTGTAAATACATGAAAATATTTACATTTCTAAAGAGAAAAATTTGGAGTTGTCATTATTTATATGTTATTATGATAGGGTTTTTTCTGAATCCTGCCCACTTGAGATTGAATTGGTCTGAATGTGGAACCTGAACTAAAAGGATTGTTAATATCTTAGTGTAATTTTTGCATTTTTACAAATTCCTCCTAAGGGCCGGACTGGACCCTTTGGATTTGGCCCCCGGGTCGCATGTTTGACACCTGTCTTAACTGTTCCTAGGGTCCACACTAAGACTCATGGTGAGGCCTCATTCAGCTTTTATGGCCCCAAATTATGGAACAGCCTACCTGAGGATCTGAGGTCCAGTACGAGTGTTCATATTTTTAAAAGTAAACTTAAAACTTATCTTTTTAGTCTAGCTTTTAATTAAACCCTTACTGTAAACTTTACTTTGTTGCTTGTATTTTTATTTGCAACCGCGGGACAGTGGGGGGTTTTGTTGTGAAGCACTTTGTGCTACATGTAACATGTATGAAAAGTGCTATAGAAATAAAGTTTGATTGATTGATTGATTGATTTTAATATAACATTAAAGTCATTATGGTCTTTAGAAAAATGTTTTCTGGGGAGGTGGGGTAGTGCACTATAGGCCCCTCCCCTGTGGCACGGCCTAAGCTTTTGTCATAACAGCATTTTTTTCCCCATTACATTTACTTTTATACTTTAAGTAGCTTTGAAACTAGTACTTTTACTGGAGTAAAAATTTGAGTTGATACTTCATCTCTTACAGAAGTCTGTTTCAACCCTAGTGTCTATACTTCTACCTGAGGAATCAATGGGAATACTTTGGACACCTCTGACTACATGTACAGTCGTTTCCAGTTCATTTCAGTGTTAATCACTGTGATGTGAGAGGACCAGATCAGACCAGATCTCCTGTAAAGACCAGTCAGTGTGGACCAGAACTGAACCAGACTAAATCTGTTTGATTCATACAATAGTTAGTGTGGCTGTCAACTGAACATACGCACACACATGTTCCTCACATCCAAACATGTAGCCCAGGCAGTGGTGGAGTCCAGGGTATACGGCGTATACCTACTTATGTTTCAGTCAACATTGCATATACCCACTTCTAAATCCCCCCGATGCGCACCAAATTACTCATTTTTTCCCCTAGGATGGTGAAGCCATGACCCGCCCTACTCTACCTCTAATTGGCTAGTACTCACTCCTTCACTGATTAGATTGGTTGACTTTAGGCATGAGGACTGATGAGCCAATCAGAGGCAGAGTAGGGCGGGTCATGCTGATGAAAATCTTGCTGATTAGTGCTGTCCTCCTCTGGAACCTGATTGGATACCTCAGGTACCAGTGCCACCCCAGTTGATTGACAGGTCACCACAATTATTGGAAATGTGAACAAGAAAGGCAGAATAAACATGTTTGAAGTGAGTGGTACATATCGAGAGAACCTACTTTAATGGAATGCAAAATTCTGAGGTAAATTTTCAGGTGGTTTCAGAATGAGTCACTGTTTTAAACAACTGGTCACATGACTGCACATTTAGAGGAGAAGAGATGTTGTCACTAATAGTTAAACTGAGTGAGTAGGCTAATGTTATGAAAGGCTAAAGTTATGAAAGGCTAATGTAATGATAGGCTAATGTTATGAAAGGCTAATGTTATGATAGGCTAATGTCATGAAAGGCTAACGTTCTGAAAGGCTAACGTTATGATAGGCTAATGTTATGAAAGGCTAACGTTATGAAAGGCTAAAGTTATGAAAGGCTAATGTAATGATAGGCTAATGTTATGAAAGGCTAAAGTTCTGAAAGGCTAAAGTTATTAAAGGCTAATGTTATGATAGGCTAATGTTATGAAAGGCTAACGTTCTGAAAGGCTAAAGTTACGAAAGGCTAAGGTTATGAAAGGCTAATGTTATGATAGGCTAACGTTATGAAAGGTTAACGTTATCCTATGCTGGCCTCATGTTGAATCCATTTCCGTTCATGCAGCTGTTTATGTTTCAGTAAAACCTACAAACTGCTCCTGATCAAGTCCTGATCATTTTATAATAGTAAGCAAATATTACTGATGGGTTTGTGGGTAAAATAGAGTAGTCTGACATGTCACTGTTTGTAAAACAGGGTTTTTCTGGACTACTTCAAAAAAAAAAAAAAAAAAAAGGCAAAACTTGAGTGTATACCCACTTCTCCAGGGACCACTACACCACTGGAACCAGGGTAGAACAGATCCACACATAAACCACAGGTTTTCAGTCAATGTAATATTCATTTTTTTAAATTTAGATGTGATCAGAGGTCATTTATCATCCTTCTGGTGTGTGGGGTTGTGCACAGTTTGTCACATTAATGACAGTGTTATTAATATTCACATGTAGATGAACGTGCACAGATATGAGCAGCACAGCCACAACTTATAGATGTACACGGAGATTAGAGCTCATTCAGTTCATGAATGTGTTCAGGGTTCAGTGGAGAAAACAGATAATGGACGTGGTTCAGCTCAACATGGGTCAGTTTAATGCAGGGTCGTTGTAAAACATGCTCGTACACATTAAGACATTCATAAGTGTTTTATAATGACTCATACAGAGCCCATGTGTTACTGATGTGTGTGTGTTGACTCACTAGTTAATGGTGAATGTGTGTGAGTTCATATAAAGTGTAAACGCAGACAGATCCTGTTCACATCACAGTGTCTTTGAAAGAATGTGAAGTTTCTGACTCTAAAACCACCACTGACGCACAAATGCACAAACAGTCGCTGAATATCACTCATCACTGTTTCTCTAAGTTTTCACTGCATACGTGACTTCAGCCTCATCCACAGGCTGCGTCTTCTTCTGTGGTCTCCTCAGCTTTAGCTGCAGTGCATTGTGGGAAATAGAAGGACCAGTTCAGCCTCAGTCCCATTTCATGTTTTCCACTGATGTTCAGGACTGAAACCTGGAGTCAGTGCAGTAGATGTGACTTTCACCTGCTCAACTGGTGTCTGGATTACTCCTCACTTTGTGCCTTTGAGCTGCTGATCAGGAACAAATCCAAACAAAACAACACTTCTCACAAATACATCTGCTCTTTTAATGATACTCATCACTTTTCTGATCCGCATCACAGGATGGAAAGACTTGAACTGATCCCACAGTGGTTCCTGGTTGCCATGGTGATCACAGTAATAGATGTAAACTTGTAGATATCTGATTGGCTGATGCTGTTATCATGCCTTGTAATACTTGTATGAACAGAGAGACAGGAAGTGTGTAATGATAAAAAAAATAATTTGACTTGAATTCCTGTTTGTGTTGAGATTCAGTTCAGTTAGTGAGTTTAATATGAACTAATGCTGCTAACGCTGCTAATGCAGCTGCTGTCAGGAAGAGGAACCTTTCCACTAGTGAATTCAAATTTACAAGTGTGATGTGTTCAAGTGCTTTTGTTGTAGTGAAATGAAAAATGGCTGAAACAATTTATGGTGACCCGATACTGGGGTGAAAGAGTTTTGGATGTTTTAATTCATCTGATACAGCATTTTTATCAGATTATCTATATTATAAATGTATAAAATCATCCTCATTGTCAATCCCTCGGTCTCTGCCATGTTGAAAAGGTCAAAGGTCATTTTCATCTCAGCAGCTTGTGGAGGTGGAGTTTAAGCTGGACGGGTTAGTGAAGGTCCCACAAGGACATAGGAAATGAAGAGATCTGGTATGACCTGGTCAGAACTGTTTCATAAATGATAAGTTAATTTTTTAATTTGTAAAATAAATGTTTACAAGTTTTCATCAAAAGAATCAATTACTTTCCAAACTGAATGGAATTAGTTTCCAAAATAAATGCTGAATAAACTCTATGTGTAATATGTTTAATCTGGTTTTGTCTGCTAAGGGCCCTTTTAGGGGTTCTATAATATTAGCAATATATATTGTTACGCCCTAGTCTAGGGGTAAAAAAAAAAAAGGCATAACATAAAATGACTCCCCACTCGATTCCCACTCCCAAGGAAGACCATGACAGATAATGTTAAATTAAAACCGAGCAGCAGTTTATTTAATGTAGGGTGAGCAGTGACAAAAATAACAAACAAAGTCAACTCGAACACTCTATACTTCCCTAGTAAAAATAAAATGAAAATACACAGGACTAACCTGGCCTCCTAACTCAAAAACAGGAGAAAAGGTAATGAAAATAAAATTGACTTCTCACCCTAAACAAGTGCTGCGGTGTCCATAAACTAATTACAATGTGATTAAATACAGAATTCAAAATGCCTAAAAACTCTCTCTCTCATAACACAAAACTGGCGGCATTAGTTGGGAGCAGGGCGAGGTTGAGGAGCGGGGCTGGGTTGTCCACAGGCTGTTTTAAAGGCGGACTCCGTCTTCCAACCACCAATTAGTGGTCCATGCGCTCCAGGCTGGCCAATCCCCAGGACACGCATTCCACCAATCTGATACAGCCACCTGGACTTCAGCACACACATATATAGACTAAAACACCACTGGCCCACTACAGGTCAGGGTGGGATAACATGACAAATGACAGATGTACATATACGACCGCAGGGTTGAAACAATATAATATAATATCAGTGCTGGGCAGCGATTAAAATTTTTAAGTGCAATTAATTGCGTGGATTTCTGCGATCAAGCACGATTAATCACATAGTTATATGGGGGGGGGGTGCCGGCATCAACAGCGTGTATTGCCTTTCAGTGATATTTCAGACTGGAAGTACTCCAGTGATAAAAAAAACAATTCCACATGTCAGTGCTTCCAAACAACTGTATCCTTCTCAACCCCACCATCTGAAGGCATTTAAAATGAAAATGTCCATGGAAAAGACCGGTACTTTTCTCCATGTTTATGTCCCCACCAGTTTATTTCTGGTTGTGAATGACTGACAGGAATCTTAAGCCCACCCCAAATGCTGTCATTGGTTGAAACCTACATGTATTCACAGAGCGAGAGCAACAGACTTTCAAAATATGTGATGTTCAGTTGTTAAAAGCAAGCAAAGGGGGCCCTCTAGTGGTCGGAATAAGTTGCATTAATGTATGTTTTGTACTTGCGGTTTTACCGTAGTCAGTTCAGACATAAGAAGGAACTAACAGACATGTTTCTTTCACTCTGTATGGCCCCAAAAACGCTTGTGAGTATTTTGTGTTCAGTTGTAAGAATGAATAGTATAAAATATCTCTGATGTGAACCTTTGTTGCTGGGTAAAAAGACGTAAATCATAAATTAATCTGTAAATGCTAATCGTTAGCATGTATATGGATTTCCCATTCAAGTTAGCATCGAGCTAGTGATCTTTTTCCCATTCATTTAAATGTATAATGCCATGTAAATGTACTAAGGCAATAAACAGAACTGAGACATATTTTGTATGTATGATGCAGTTTTACAGTGAGTCTCAAGTAAAAGATTTGTAGAGAAGTTTTCAGCGTCCGGCTTTTCTTGGGAAACTTGTTGTCTCTCTGCTGAGCTAATTGCTACACTCACACAAGCAGGGGCAGAATAATATAAGTTATAATAAAAGGGCATTAACGTGAGATAAAAAAAAAAAAAATGTCGGCATTATTTAATGAATGCGTTAACGCGGTAATAACACATTAACTTGCCCAGCCCTACAAAATATACAAGCAAAATTACGACTGTCTTTGTTGTGAAAAATTAGCCTATCTAGAGTTAAAGCAACTACAAGGTGATTTTAACTGAAAACAGTTTCAAATGAATGCCTTTCTAAAACTTAAGCAAATAAGACCATGAGCACAAATATGAACTTTCTACATAGCTACTTAGTCAGATTCCCCCAAAATTCAACTAAACTACTGCAGGTAGACCTTACAGACAAAAGTACTGTAGCTCCTAACTGACCAGTTTAGAGGAAAATCCATACAAATGTACAACCCAAAATGCTGTGCAAAAAAATGCAGCAATTTAGATACCGAGAACTTTGAAGGCCGAAGTGGAGAAGGGTTCCATGTGAACAGCAGATGAACATGGGTCAGTCGGTCCTAGGAGACAGGCGAACGCTGTTTGGAAGGGTGGGGCGATGGCCTACGTTGTCCCCGGCCAATCGAAAGGGACTCGGGTTCAGATCCCCGAATCTGGAGTGGCGGATTCCAGTGCGGTAACGCAAACGATCCCGAAGAAGCTGGCAGGAGCCTCAGGGAGAGTTCTCTTTTCTTTGTGAAGGGCAGGGCGCCCTGGAATGGGTTCGCCCCGAGAGAGGGGGCCACGCCCTGGAAAGCGTCAGGGTTCTGGTGGCGTCCGTTGAGCTCTCGCTGGCCCTTGAAAATTCAGGGGAGGTGTAAATCTCACACCAGGCTGTAACCATATCCACAGCAGGTCTCCAAGGTGAATAGCCTCTGGCATGCTAGAACAAGGCAATTAAGGGAAGTCGGCAAGTCAAATCCGTAATTTCATGATAAGGATGGGCTCTAAGGGCTGGGTCGGTCAGGCTGGAGTGCGAAGCGGGGCTGGGCTCGTGCCGTGGCTGGGGGAGCGGTCGCCCTGTCGCCACCCCCCTCTCCCCGCCGTCGGAAGCGTGGTGTGCGGCCAGTTCACTCGGGGGCCCCCGTTGCAGGGTTTTCACGGCAGCAGAGGGCAGACTGGCAGAGGGGGTCAGGTACAGCGGTCGGCTGTGGCGACTCTGGACGTGCGCCGGGCCCTTCTCGCGGATCTCCCAAGCTACGGTGCCCGCTGGGACCCGTTTGTGCGGGCCCCCAGCAGGTCGCCTCAGCTGGCGCCTAGCAGCTGACTTAGAACTGGTGCGGACCAGGGGAATCCAACTGTTTAATTACAACAAACCATCACAAAGGTCCACGGCAGGTGTTGACACGATGTGATTTCTGCCCAGTGCTCTGAATGTCAAAGTGAAGATATTCAATGAAGCGCAGGTAAACGGCTGGAGTAACAATGACTCATTTTCTGAGCCCGGATGTGCTAAATGTGTTGTAAACCATTGTCCATTTTCATTAATTAAACTGATCTGGAGAACAACTTGTGTCCTGTGTCATACTCCTTCCTCACCCACAATAATAACACTCTTTTGGGTGGGTCCTATTCATATTCTCCTCTGGAGGGTAATGATAAGGGCTTCCTCTAATTTTCTTTCCCTTTTTTTTTTTTTTTTTTTTTTTTAAAATGACGGTTAACACGAATATTTTCGATGTTGATTTTTCATTTGGTCACATGGTTCACATTACTTTCTTGACCAAAGCCTCCCTATGTGTGTCCCTTTTAGTGTTAACCATGTCGACCCCGAGAAAGAAACCTGCACCTCGTGTGGAGCTCCGCAAATCCCTCTCGTCCCCTCGGTACCAATGCCTCCCACATCCAGTACCTGATGGTCGTCTCGTACGTGGGAGGCTTAGAAGTCCTGCCTCCAATGTTACCTCCACTCCAACCAGATCACTCCGGACTCCAGTCCCCAGGAAAACTCCGTTTCCTACCCTCAAATCAAAGAACATGTTGATATTCAGTTATGATAAAGATTGGCGTCAATCTTTTACCCAAAAAGGCTCTTCCACAATCAGTTACCTTGGGAATAAAGATCCCTTGGACCTCACAGAATTGTAGATTATGTCCCGAATACCTTCGAACCACGACGGAAAAGAGTGCATAGGTCTCGTAAGGTCCTCTTCTTATGCACTCAATGTGCGGGCTACCAGCTGTCCCTCCGGCAAGCCTCCACTCACAACCCTAAATGTAGGCTGAAGAGAAAGAGTCAACCTGTACCTATTTCGGGCCATAGATGTGGGGACTGTTCGAGGTCGTTCCTCACCACGAGGGGTCTTTCCCTTCACAGGAGACGAATGCAACTCAACTCGTACCTGCGTCGTCCTTATCTTCCACAATCCAACTTACAGAAGGTGGGCAGGGTTTCATGGTCAGACGCTGACCTACAAACCCTTAAAAATATCTTGGATGCGGATCCAGATATCAACTCCTGTGTCAAACAGGCGATAGTGGTCATGCCTGTTTATTCTAAGCGGCAGATCCAGTACCAATGTAGGACATTACAAAAGTCTCAGTATTCTCTTAAGAATACTTCCTACCCCACAGTTACTGGAATGACACAAACCACTGATAGTTACGGAACTGAATTAGACCCTATTCCTCCGGTTTCTGGGGTTAAAGAAAAACTCTTGTCTGAGTTTGAGAATAACAAATACGAGGACATCAAACCGTGTATCGGTATTCTAATCAGAAAAGTGAGTAACTCACTTAAGGACATGAAATGAAGGCCGGTCTCCCAAACAAATTCAGTTCGTTAAGCTGACCACTGAAATATGAACTAAGAAAGGAAGCCAACGAAAAATCCATGAGTACACTTGCAGCAGAAATTCTCGATGGTAGGACAGACACCCAATGTACCATCAATAGTGTTGAAATTCTCAATGTGCACAAAGGTATCTGGGAAAGGGCCGATACCTTTAAATCCTTGGGGCAATTCGGTACAGTAACTCGAGCAGATAACTCCCATTTCTCCTACCCCATCTTGGCCCCCGAAGCTGTCTCAGTGATTAAGAAACTGGACCCAGAAAGTGCTCCGGGTCCGGATGGGTTGAAGAAAAGAGATATCCTCGGTTGGGATCCTGAAGGTACAAAACTAGCCAGGTTGATCAATACCTTATTGGTTCATGGCGTTGTCCCTAAAATCCTTAAATGCAGTCATACTGTCCTGATCCCAAAAAGACGTGACCTCGAACAGCTAAGGAATATTAAAAACTGGTGTCCAATCACAATAAGTCCCATACTGCTCAGGCTCTTTTCAGGTATTCTCACAAGTCGCCTCATGAAAGCATGCTCCATTCATCCCCATCAGAGGGGCTTTATCAAAGCCCCCGGCTGCACCGAAAACCTCCAGCTCCTCAAAGTAGTTTTGGAGTCATGCAAATGAAAAGGCAAGTCTGTAGCAATGGTACTAATAGATTTTGCTAAGGCATTTGACACAGTCTCCCATTCTCATATACACGCAGTTCTTGAGAGAAGGGGAGTCGACGAACTGATCAGAGGAATCATCAAAAGCACCTATCGGAAATGCTATTCTCAGATTCAGATAGTTGATGGGCCCTCCAACAAAATATATCTGAAGGTTGATGTCAAGCAGGGGGACCCCATGTCCCTTATGCTCTTCAGTCTAGCCCGAGACCCGCTTATCCACAAGTTGGATGAAGTGGGAAAGGGTTTTGATTTGGACAATGGAACATCCATTTTGGCCATAGCGTACACTGATAATTTAGTCCTGTTAAGCGACTCATGGGAAGGCATGGACTTAAATCTTAAAATTATGGACAAGTTTGCGAGCCTCATAGGGTTGGCTGTCAACCCTGCGAAATGCCACAGCTTCTTGATCCAGAAAGGGAAGCCAGTCATTGGCTATAAACCTTGGGAATTGAAAGGTCATCCTACTCATTCGGTCGGTCCTTCAGAATCTGTCCAATACCTTGGTATACAGATAAACCCTTGGAAAGGTTTTCTCAAACCCCCATCAGAGAATCTCTCCAGGTTCTTCTAGATAGGATTTCCAAGGCAGAGATTAAACCATCCATGAAAACTGACCTGCTGCATGCATACGCTATACCCCGGTTGTTTTACACTGCTGACTTCGGTATGACGAGCGTAACACTTCTGGAAGAGTGTGACAGCGACATTCAGACAGAAGTACGAAAATGGCTCCACCTACACCCCACCACGGCAAACGGCTTGCTCTATCCAAGCTACCAAGATGGGGGATTGAGTATCCTGAGACCAAGTGTGGTGATCCCAGTCACCTGAGCCAAAAGGCAGATAAATCGGTTTCAATCATCTGATGCTGTCACCCGGTTTGTTGCCAACCATTCAATCGATAGAGAAGCTCTATCTAAGACACTCAGGTCCCTGACGAGAGGACCTGAATTATGAGAAGGACTACATCCATCAGGTCAACCTCACCAAAATCTCTGGAAGGGCACTTAAATCCAGGGAATTTGATAGATGAAGTAAGTTCATGTCCCATAGCGATGGTATCGGTACCTTCTGAGATGATAAAATCTCAAACTGTTGGCTCCGTGACCCAGTGGCAGCCGGTTTCACTCAATCCGAGTTTATACTCGGATTAAGAATTCGGTCCAAATCCCTTCCAGTGCGGGCTTCAGTCATGTCCAGAACACCAAAGGGTGCAGTTTCAACATGCAGAGTTTGCCGAGCAGAAAATGAGACATTTAAACATGTCATGAATTGTTGCGAAGGGCTCCAGTCAATTCGCATGAGCCAGCACAACAATGTATGTAAGTTCCTGGGCAATCTGTGTCGGACCCATAGGTGGAAGGTCATGACCGAAAAGAAACTGATATGTAAAGACGGTAAAGTGGGATGCCCGGACTTGATTGTGTTTAAGGACAACAAAGCCTTGATCATAGATGTCACGATCCCACTAGAATCCAATAACTTGTCAGTCCTGGCCTTGGCGGCAAAAGCTAAGGTTGACAAGTACAAAAAGTTCAAAAAAGCGGTTACAAGACAATTTCCAGGCATCACTGTTGTCTCGGTGTGAGGCTTTCCGATTGGAGCAAAAGGCAAATGGTATGATGGTAACACTGCCCGCCTCCGGAAATTGGGAGTGTCAACCACACCCTGCAGGTCCATTGTGAGGTGTGCCTGCAAACTTGCACTCAGGGGAACGATCAAGTTGTGCAAGGGATTCAATAAAGTAGTCTCAAAACCCTAAAGTTACTCTTCTATCACCAGAAGGTAACTCCTAACCTGCTGCCCTGTTGGTCCTACGTTGATTGTAATCCATTCGCGAGGCATGGATTACAAGGGGCTGCTCATCCACTGGTAATTCCGCACTATCCAATGTTTGGTGGGTTGATGCCAAAGGAAATGATGATTCCATCTCCTTGTCTATTGCGCCTGCCCTCCCTTGGTCTGGTGTTGTTGGTCCAGTGGGGACAACTGGGTATCGTTCACTGCTCGCTGGTAGCGTCATAAGTAGAGGATGAGTGGGTTGGGGCAGTCTCACTGCCAACGGTGGCCAAAACCGAAAGCGGGTTGGACTGTAATCTGCGTTCTATAGTCTAAGGTCCTTCCCAACTCACTTGGACACCTCAAGTCAGGTGGGTTGGGCATCCTCAACTGTCTCCATTCCCTACTTGTAAAAGCAAGGGATGATTGTCCGCCCATGCTACTAAAATTCAGGGTGAAGATTTATAGTTCCCCAAAGCGTGCTGATAGCGGTCATAACAATGACCCTCTTAAACTAGCCAAATGCCTCATCATCTAATTAGTGACGCACATGAATGGATGAACGAGATTCCCACTGTCCCTACTTGCCCTCTAGCAAAACCACAGCCAAGGAGAATGGGCTTGGCAGAATCAGCGGGGAAAGAAGACCCTGTTGAGCTTGACTCTAGTCTGCAACTGTGAAGAGACATGAGAGGTGTA
Source organism: Sphaeramia orbicularis (assembly GCF_902148855.1). Lineage (NCBI taxonomy): Eukaryota > Metazoa > Chordata > Actinopteri > Kurtiformes > Apogonidae > Sphaeramia > Sphaeramia orbicularis. The sequence continues at coordinate 3,226,952 of NC_043967.1, forward strand.
GAATAAGTGGGAGGCTCCGGCCGCCGGTGAAATACCACTACTCGTATAGTTTTTTCACTTACCCGGTGAGGCGGGGAGGCGAGCCCCGTGCGGGCTCTCGCTTCTGGTGTCAAGCGCCCGGCCCCGCTGAGCGTGACCCACTTCAGGGACAGTGGATGGTGGGGAGTTTGACTGGGGCGGTACACCTGTCAAACGGTAACGCAGGTGTCCTCAGGTGAGCTCAGGGAGGACAGAAACCTCCCTTAGAGCAGAAGGGCAAAAGCTCGCTTGATCTTGATCTCTCAGCATGAATACAGACCGTGAAAGTGAGGCCTCACGATCCTTCTGACTTTTTGAGTTTTATGCAGGTGTCAGAAAAGTCACCACAGGGATAACTGGCTTGTGGTGGCCAAGCGTTCATAGCGACGTCGCTTTTTGATGAGGGTAGCCAAGGCCAAATTCCCAAAAGTACACAGTGATTCTTAGAATCAACTACTCCAGAAAATTACCTCCTAAGGAAATGATCAACCTGCAGGCAATCAATCAGCATACTGAAAAAACTAGGATTTTCTACCCAAACTACCGTCCAAAGATTTTGTCACAGAATCTGACAACATACACTGGTCCAGAAACACAACCATCCAACTGTTGGATCACTGGACCAGGTGCTTAAATTAGAAAACCCCTGGAACCTGATCCCTCAGGAGGGGTTCAAGAATGTTTTAGTTTTGGCCAAAAAAGCAAAACTAGAATCTCATTTTAGTGTGTGTAAAGGCCTTTATGTAAACAGCTTATTAACAATTATTAAACAGCTGATTTTACCGTGCATAAACAGCTTAACAATTAAACAGCTGATGTTAGCGTGTGTAAACAGCTTATTAACAGTTATTAAAGGGCTGATGTTAGCGTGTGTAAACAGCTTATTAACAGTTATTAAAGGGCTGATGTTAGCGTGTGTAAACAGCTTATTAACAGTTATTAAAGGGCTGATGTTTGTGTGTTTATAGGACTAGTTTACAGTTAGTAATTTACAGTATTAATCCCTGTGTGGAAATTGGGGGTTCAGTCTTTCTGAAAAGCACCTAGAGTCTATTTTTGATTGTATAAGGTGTGATATACATTTAATTAAATGTAATATCATTGAAACTGGGGAAATCTGGGAAATTACAAATTACACACACACACATATGTAAGGTGTGATGTAAACGGCTTAAATCATTTTAGCATGTGTAGGGCCCTGATTAGCGTGTTTAGAGGCCTATTACCATCTGTAACGGCTTATTAAAGTCATTTTAGCGTGTGTAGAGCCCTGATTACCGTCTGCAAACAGCTTCTTATAATCATTTTAGCGTGTGTAGAGCCCTGATTACCATCTGTAACGGCTTATTAAAATCATTTTAGTGTGTGTAGATTCCTGTGTTTAAACAAGTTACTCACAGTTAGAAAACAGGTTATGTTAGCATCTTTTAACAGGTTATTCACAGTTAGTAAACAGCCGAAAAGTGCATGTTTATAGTTTGCAGTTATTGACTGACTGTATTAATCTCTACTGGGGGTTCAGTCTTTCAGTAAATCACCTCGAGTCTGTTTTTGATTGTATGATGTAATGTCATTGAAACTGGGGACATCTGGAAAGTTACAAATCTCACACACACACTAAGACAAACAGTGATATGGAAAAGTACTGGAAGTTTACCTACAGAGTATCAGAGGTGGGATATGGAGGGGTGGGGTGGGGGGAGTGGATGGCCCTGATTTACATTTGAATGTCACTGGCAGACAACATGTCTGACCTCAGACAAATATTAAATGTTTTTTGTTTTCTATCAACCCACTGGATGTTAGCACAGACATTTCAAAGGACAGCTCACATGTCATTGGACAGTATTGGTCATCTGTGCAGCATTATATTAAATATGCCCTACCCATTAGAAATATTATTATTATGAATGTTTGTTATTATTCAGGTATTTATTTATTAATTTTGGAAAGACCACAAAAAGTATTCAAAAGCACCTCCACACACACAGGTGTCCAAAACAAGATGGTGACACCGCCCCCATGGCTGTTGTGTGACCGGTGTTTGTGTGAAGGGGACAGACAGCACAAAGCAAGGCTCCTCGAGTACAAAGGTTGGGTGCAGGAGGACATAGATCACTACACACAGGAAACTGAGAAGAGTACCAAGGAGCTGGACCAGAACCTTGACACATTCATCCAGCTGTCAAAGGACAGGGACCGGCTGGTCCAGCACAAAGGGGAGCTTCTCCTGGACAAGGATCGGCTGGTCCAGGAGAATGCAGACCTGTGGAGGAGGGTGTATGATCTGGAGGTGAGTGAATGGTCAGACTATGACTGTGTTAGCGCAGTCAGTTTATTCACATTAAATTAACTTGTGTATGTATTTTTTTACTGACAGAAACAGCTGGAGGAGAGACAGAAGGAGGAACCTGGACTGTCTGGCATACACACAGTTATACTATCAGTAGTAGAAGTAAGTGGTTTACTAACAAGGGTAGGACTAAAGCAGGTTCATACAGGATGGAATCTGATTTTTTTTAATTTTCATCCACAGACCAGCAGCTACAAAGAGGTGGAGGAGAGAGAGGAGAAGGAGGAGGAGGACAAGACAGTAATTAAAAGGAAAGTGAGGACAAGGAGGAATAAAAAGATGGAGTGAGGAGAAGGAAGAGGAAGTGAGGACGAGGAGGACTATAATATTTTGTTAACAGTGTACAACTAAGTTCTTATATGTTCATGTTTGTTTATGTTATTAAAAGACTCAAATTGTTGTTCACAGATCTATCTGTTTTCTTCTTTTCATTGTGGTTAAATGGTGTCATACCACAGTGTGAATCTGCTGAAGCAGAGTCCAACTATGACATAGATATAAACAGAAGAACCTGTTCCATATAGATATGAAGTGTTTTATTGACATGTTCTCTTCACCCATTTATTCTTCTCATCACATTTGCACTGTTTAAAGTCTATCTATCTATCTATCTATCTATCTATCTATCTATCTATCTATCTATCTATCTATCTATATGTTTGTCATTTTGTTTAACAGTAAAAGTCATCATTTTCCTTTGTTTGTCTTTTAAATCCACTACTGCTGGGTCTTTTACAGTGTTCTAACTTCTCTTTAATTAAAGTATGTGATCAGAGAGTGCAGGGGTTGTGGGAGGGGTCTGCAGCTATCCTAGTGACATCAGAGAGAGAGAGAGTTTAGATGCAGAGTGGCGTCAGGAGCTGTAGAGAGTGAAGTGAAAGAAGAGAGAAAAAGCAACTATTTTACATTTTTTCTAACGTGTTTCACAGTTATAGTTCTAGTTAGTGTAGTTTTAAATTGTTAAATATATAGTTAGTGTTATTTGATAGTGTTTAGGCGTTTTAGGTGTTAGTTGTATTATGGATCATTTTAGAAAAGTTTAATAGATAAGTTTTAGAATTAAATTTAGGACTTAGATATAGATTAAGTTATGATAAGTTTTTGGGGTTTTTTTGGACTATGACATCAATGGACCAGACAAATAGTAAGTCTGAAAACAATTTAATAATGTTAAATATAAATGCTAGTGTGTGTACGGGCCTGATGTTAGCGTGTGTACAGCCCTGATTAGCACGCGTACTGGCCTGATGTTAGCGTGTGTACAGCCCTGATTAGCATGTGTACCAGCCTGATGTTAGCGTGTGTACAGCCCTGATTAGCACGCGTACCAGCCTGATGTTAGCATGTGCACAGACCTGATTAGCATGCGTACCAGCCTGATGTTAGCAAGTGTACAGCCCTGATTAGCACGCGTACCAGCCTGATGTTAGCATATGTACAGGCCTGAGTAGCGTCTGTAAATGGTGAATTAACAATTATAAAAACAGCTGATTTTAGCGTGTGTAAATGCCAGTGTTTAAACAGCTTATTAACAATTAGTGAACACATGATGGAAGCATACTTAAACATGTTATTACCAGTTAGTATACACATGATGTAAGCGTGTTTATAGAACTAGTTGACAGTTATTGATTTACTGTAATAGTCCCTGTATGGAAATTGGGGATTCAGTCATTCTGATTAGCATGTGTACCAGCCTGATGTTAGCGTGGGTAGAGGCCTGATGTTAGCGTGTTGTCATAACCCGGCTCTAAGCCATGACAAAAAGATGGGAGAAGTACACAGTGCTAACTTAATGCAAAATATTTATTAAAGCATAACGCAAAATAACCAAAGCTTACAATAAATATGAGGTGTGTAAGTCAGTAATGTCAGTGGTGTGCATGTGGATGTGTGGATAGTATAAGTGTAAGGTTGTGTGGCTGAAAGAAACAAAAAGTAAATCAAACAAAAGGTGCTAGTCGGCAGGAGAGAGAGAGAGAGAGAGAGAGAGACGCCACGCTGGATCTGGCACTTTTATGGTCCTTAGGAACACCGGGCCCAGGTGCTCCCAATCACTGTGATGTCTCAGCTTCATCCTCAAGAGAGAACACAGAATGACATCACCACCAAGCACACTCTCAGACACCTAAGCAGGGGCCGTCACACCCCCCCATCAAGTCGGTGTCCCCAAGGGAACACCGGCACTCCAGCATAACATAATAAACACCAACATTTTAACAAACAAAAAAAAAAAACCCTCAACGAAAACACACAGGAAAATGGTCACTAAACTCATCTGAAAAACAAAAACAAACACAAAAAAACTAAAGTTACTCAAAAATAAAAAATAAACACCAAAATACATAACCTTCATCCTGCTCTTGTCCTCTAACCCCCCATCCTCAGCAAGCCCGGTACCTGGGAAGCACATTTAAGAGAACAGGCACAGTGAAGCATGACAAGAAGCAGTACAAGATGGCATCACGTGATCATAATACCTATTCTTGATTCGAAAACCAAGAATTCAGAGCATCGGGGCACGTGACAATGCATCGGCTATTATATTATCAGCACCTTTAATGTGCCGAATGTCAAGGCTATAGGCCTGCAGGAAAAGAGACCATCTCATCAGTCTCTGATTCGGACACCTCAGCGAACGCAAAAACGTCACAGGATTGTGATCTGTATAAACCACCAGCGGCGCACATCCTCCAACACAAACCTCGAAATTCTGTAATGCCCAAATCAACGCCAATGCTTCCTTTTCAATTACAGAGTAATTGGACTGATAGCGATTGAACTTCTTAGAAAAGAAGCTGACTGGTCTCACCACCCCCTGGTCATCCTCTTGAAGCAAGGCAGCACCTGCTCCAACCTGGCTGGCATCCACCTGAAGCACAAAGGTCCGATCGAAACGTGGAGCTGCCAGTACAGGAGAAGAGCAGAGCAAAGACTTGATTTTATCAAACGCTTGCTGACATTCCAAAGACCAAATGAATTTTGCTTTGGCCTTCAAAGAAGTTCAGTAAGCGGAAACACTACAGAAGAAAAGTTTTTGCAAAAGCTTCTATAATATCCAACCAGACCCAGAAACCGTTGTAATTCCTTCTTTGTTGTAGGCTGTGGATACTTTTCAACGGCCATAACTTTTGCTTTGACTGGAGCTACACGACCTTGTCCTACCACCCGACCCAGATAAGTTACAGTTGCTTTGGCAAACTCGCACTCGGCCAAGTTGATGGTGAGCCGTGCTTCCGCCAGCCGTTCAAACAGGGCACGGATACGCTGTAAATGGGAAGGCCAAGTGTCACTGTATATAACTAAATCGTCTAAATACACGGAACAACCCTTTAAACCAGACACAACTCTGTTCATTAAGCGCTGAAATGTTGCGGGCGCATTTCTCAACCCGAACGGCATTACTGTATATGAAAAGAGACCCGATGGTGTAACAAATGCTGTGATTTCCTGAGCACGCTCAGACAAAGGTACCTGCCAGTATCCTTTGAGCAGATCGAATTTGCTCACAAATTTAGCGGACCCAACCTGATCAATACAGTCATCCATTCTTGGTAAAGGGAAAGAGTCTGGTTTAGTAACTGAATTTACCTTTCTCATGTCAGTACAGAACCTAGGTGTTTTGTCCTGTTTTGGAACCAAAATGCATGGCAAGCCCCAACTAGATGATGATGGCACCAATATTGTTTTCAAGCATGTAAGCCACTTCAGCATCAAGATGTTTAAGCTTTGACGGTGACATGCGATAACAACGCTGTTTAATGGGCTGCGCATCCCCCACATCAATATCATGCACCACCCAATCAGTATGTGAAGGGACGTCACCAAACAAACAGGGAAATCCCTGCATCAGCTCAGCCAATTCAACACGTTTAGACTCAGGTAAATGTGACAACAACTTATCTAAATTACCAAGAACCTCTGAATTTTTCAAACGACCATACAATAAACTGTCATCAGGCTCAGGCACCCCATCCTCATGCGTTACAGCAACTGAACTGACCATCAGAGCCGGCCGCACAGGACCATCAGCAGTTGGATCTCTACCCCTCGTGTAATAAGGTTTCAGAAGGTTGACGTGACAGAGCTGCCTTGACTTTTTCCGTCCTGGTGTAGCAACAAAATAGTTAAGATCAGAAACCTTCTCAGTGACAGTATAAGGGCCGGTATACTTTGCCTGAAATGGAGAGCCCACAATAGGCACAAGCACTAAAACTTGGTCTCCCGGACTAAACTCCTGGCGCTGTGTACAACAATCATAATTTTTCTTCATTCGGCTCTGTGATAACTGCAGCTTCTCCCGTGCCATACCACCTGCCATAAACAGTCTGTGCCGAAATCCGTTAGCAAAATCAATCAAGTTTGTCGGCGGCTCAGTCTCCACCCAGTTACCCTTTAACACAGCCAAAGGTCCCCGCACCGTATGACCAAACACTAACTCGTTTGGGCTAAACCCAGTGCTCTCCTGCACGGCCTCCCTCGCAGCCAACATCAGCCATGGGAGCCCTTCCTCCCAGTCCCGATCTAACTCTGTGCAATATGCACGCAGGAGAGACTTGAGAGTCTGATGAAACCTTTCTAAGGCGCCCTGACTTTGCACATGGTAAGCAGATGACTGATTATGTTTGATGCGCAGTAATTTCAAGACTTGGTTAAACATATTAGATGAAAAATTTGACCCCTGGTCGCTCTGGATAACCTTTGGAATGCCAAACACTGAGATGAACTGGGATGATGCCTTCACCAATGCCTTAGTAGTTATCAACCTCAATGGGTACGCGGCAGGATACCTGGTACTTTGACACATAACTGTCAAGAGATACTTACAGCCAGACTTTGAGCATGGCAACGGACCAACACAATCAACAATCAAATGCTCGAATGGTTCACTTATGGCAGGGATAGGTTGTAAAGGAGCCGGCTTAATGCACTGATTTGGTTTGCCTGTTAGCTGACACACATGACAAGTTGTTATGTAAGCTGCAACATCTGCTTTAACACGTGGCCAAAAGAAGTGTTTTAAGACATTCACATAAGTTTTCCTGACACCAAAGTGTCCACTGTCATCATGAGCCACTTTAAGCACTAGAGGGCGGAATTTAGTCGGTACCACCAACTGAAAAACAGCATCCCCCACACAGCAGTCACCCAAAGCCACCCACTTTCTGAATAACAGTCTGTTCTGCACAAAATAACCAGTGGCCACACTGCTTATCTCAGAAGCAGACGAAGCACTGCCAAACATGTCTTTTAGAGAGGAATCACTCTGCTGTTCCTGTGACAACTCACTGTGTGACACAGATAGCAGAAAATCCGACAGAGATGGAGCCTCAAACGCAACTTCAGGCCTCCCATCACCATCTGCCTCCGACTCAGTTTTACTCATTGCACGGGTAGCCACACACACTAAACCCACCTCAGGTAAATCACTGGAGCTCAGGTCTGACACCATAGACACCGGACCACGCCCACCCACAGGTGAAGGAGGAGGGTCTGTCCAGACGCGGCCGCCAGCCAGGCCGTTGCCCAAAATAAAATGAACCCCTTCAATAGGAAACGCTGGCCGCACCCCCACAACCACCTCCCCTTGGAACAGCTCACAATCAAGAAACACCTTATGCAACGGAGCAGGAAGAATGGTTAAACCCATCCCCCGACTGAAGATGCTATCACCGGTACCAGTCTCCGCAGACAAAGGCAACACAGAGCCCACAATGTACAAATCATAGGCTCCTGTGTCCCTCAAGATTTTAATCGGGACTTTCACATTACTGCCCACCAGTGACACAAACCCATCTCTAATGAAAGGAGCATATGCCTCCAACACACCTGGCTCCCTGACACCAGAGGTACATGCCTCAGACACGCAGCCAGTAAGGACAGGTGCAGCAGCTGCAACAGGTTTAACATGAGATCTCCACCCCTTATTTTTAGAATGTAACACAGGACAATCCGCTTTCCAATGGCCAGCTCCACGACAGTAATTACACATTTTACTGTTACCAAAACTGCCTCGCGATTTTAAATCAGCTTTAAACGCACCAGCCTTCCCAGGACGCATCTGATCAGCTGCCGGGGCACCGCGATTAACTCCCCCCAACCCATAACCATCACGGCCTGGGGTGCGCTCTCTAAAATTGCCCTTATGGAGCAGCACATACTCATCTGCTGACACAGCCGCCTCCGCAGCATTGGTAACCTTTTGCTCAGTAATGTAAGTCGCAATCCCACCAGGCAGTGTGTTCTTAAACTGCTCTAAAATAAGCAAGTCACACAAACCCTCAAAAGTCGAAACGTCAAGCACAGTTAACCAGCGTTTGAAATGGATTGTCAGATCACGAGCAAACTCAACATATGTTTGGCCATTTCGCCTTTCCCACGATCTAAAACGCTGACAGTATGCCTCCGGTACAAGCTCAACTAAAACAGTGTGCACACAGTGGACTTCATTGCATATGAGTCTGGACACTGATCTAATTTAATTCTTCTTTTCTTTTTATTCAGCAGGGAAAATGGTCCAGGCAGCCCCTCCACAAGGTGCCATCCCAAGTCCCAAAATCCACAACTGGACTTCCAAGCAGAGTGGGACGCGTTTGAAAAGAAGCATCCCATGACGGTGGGTGGGAAGGTGCCTTCCAGGGCAGCCCGCGTCGCCTCGTCCTCGGAAAACCAGAAGAAGCTTTATGAGCGCTGGCTGAAAGAGCAGAAGAAGCTGAGGATTCAGCACGTCGCCGGTCAGTATATTGTCTAAACTTTTGCAGCTTTCTGAATATTAACCTGGACAGAATTATTCTGTTACCAGTCTTTGCAGATTTCTGGCCAAAACTAACTTTGGTTTTTATTCTCCATCACAGGGCAATTCCCCCATCGCCTCCCCACAGAAGCCAGAGTTGCAAAGTGGATTGCTGGCCAGGGATGGGAGCAGAACGTCCCGTCTGCTGCCAAAGTCGTGGCAGCTTGGAAACCTTCAGGTGACCTCCAGGACATCCCAACGTCACAGGCCATCCGAAAGAATGTCAGCTCACAGAAATGGAAGGGTCTGGTTATTGCGCACATGGAGAAAAAGGGCAGAGGCGTCATGACCACCCGCAAGTTTCACGCAGGAGAGGTCATCTGTGATTATCGTGGTGAGCTTGTCACACATGAGGAAGGCCTGAGGATCCATGCCACCACCAGCCAAGAGGAGACGGGCTACATGTTCTTCTTTAAGAACCAGGCCGGTAAGCGACTGTGCATAGATGCACATCTGGACAGGTGCGCGTGCCACCCAGACAGGCAGACATTCAGGAGGCTGATGAACCACTCCAGCAAACGAGCCAATGTCAAACCACGTCTCTTCCGGCTCAATTTTGAGAGTGGTGACAGGGACGTGCTGCTTTTAATGGCAGCCAGAGACACTGAAGAAGGACAGGAACTAATGTTTGACTACAGCGTCCAAAAGCATCAATTCCGCGGGGAAGGACTAGATCTGGAATGGCTCATCTGACTGTAAACAAACTCTCCCTCAGTCCTTCCTCTGTTGGGCCTGATTTGAGCGGTTAACTTTTTAAAATGTTTTTAATATGACCGATTTGAAACTGTTAACTTTTTACATTGTTTTTATGATGACCCTGTTTGCACAATTTTTTTTTTTCTGAATAAACTTTGTTAATAGGTGAAAAGCGAATTGTGCTTCTGATTTTGTTTCACATTAGTACTTAGCATCTAGCATGACCACTTGAGTGACCACAGAATATAATATACAGTACTGAAGATTAAGATCAGGGCTAGTTGATTCGGCAGGTGAGTTGTTCCCACGTTGGCTGAGCGCACGAGCTTCAGATTTTCCTTCCTGGGCAAATAGGGAGGAGGCAAGACATAAGCTCATGCACTCAGCCTGCTTCCGTCTCGCCTTCCTGGGAGTGAACTCAGTGAACAACTTTTTTTTGTTTTGAGAATGATGAGAAATGCAAAGCCTAAAATGGACATTTCAGGGAATGGCCTTTCCAATCCTGGCCATGAGGTAGAAGGTAGGGGGGGGGGGGGGGTAGGTGAGGTTCACCAAGTTCTGTCCCAGGAAGGCAAGACTGAAGCTAAAAAGCTTTGAGAACCAGGGCCTCTGGGTGGACTCATTTCCTTGTGCAAAGAATCTCAGCAGATATGCTGAGGTTCCCAGACATGGGTAAAATTGTCTCACAGTCAAGGGAGGTACAAATTCATTTGTTACTCCCCTATAGAATATCAGATCTTGTAGTGTTATACATCACTGTACAGATTGTGGCCTTTCATATGAGCGCAAACTTGTGCATATCAAACAGTGTGGCAGATGACCAAGGCTCGGATAAATTGGGTCATTCTCTGGTGATGTCAGAGGGCTTCCAGGCACCGGGTAGATTAATAATAATATCCCCTTCCAGTTTTCTTAAAACTTCATCAAATTTAAAGTGTTACATCAAATGAAAGCTTACAATCTGGCCTTTCCAGCAACAGTAAGCTTGTAGTTGTGCCACCATGAATGTGCTTAAAAACAGAAGTCTCATCTGGTCAATTTTGGAGCAGTTCAAATCACACAGTTCCCTGTCTGACTATAAGACAGGCAGAACCAGTTATTTTATAATTATTAAATCAGTTTTTTTTACAAAGGGACCATGTACAATATTATTACAATGGTTTTAGAATCACAGCATTGGCTCCAGGTTTTTTTTACAGTAATGTATAACACAACAAGATTTGGACAGGCAGAACCAGTTATTTTATTATTATTAAATCAGTTTTTTTACAAAGGGATTATGCATATGTCATATTTTAATATTTGCTACATTTTCTCCCTTGTTCTCATGCTCTATTGTCTGTTTTTTATGCTCTGTGAAGCTAAAGCCTCACTTTAAAAAGACACTAAAATCACACAGTTCCCTGTCTGACTATAAGACAGGCAGAACCAGTTATTTTATTATTATTAAATCAGTTTATTTACAAAGGGACCATGTACAATATTATTACAATGGTTTTAGAATCACAGCATTGGCTCCCGTTTTTGTATGAAAAGCGCTTTATAAATAAAATTTGATTTGATTAAACATAAATGTTTCCATTTGATTAATTGGACCAGAGTTAGCTTTAAGCAATTTCTCCCTGCAACTTCTGCAGGTTTTCTGCAGTTCTGCTCAAGCCACAGCCAAGTAATACAAATGCTAATCAGGATGCACCTGGCTCAAGTATCAGCCCATTGTCCCAAAGTGGGGGTTGTTTCTGCACATGTGCAGCAGTTGGGGCTTCAGCAGCCATAAATTTCAGTATATTTCCAAGCCTATTTTCCCCAGCCAGCCTGTCCAAATAATCTAGTGTTTTACATCACTGTAAAGGTCAGATTGTGGCCTTTCCAATGAGCCAAAACTTGTTCATATCAAACAGTGTGCCACATGACAAAAGCTTTGAGAACCAGGGCCTCTGGGTGGACTCATTTCCTTGTGCAAAGAATCCCAGCAGATATGCTGAGGTTCCCAGACATGGGTAAAAATGTCTCACAGATCGAGGGAGGTACAAATTCATTTGTTACTCCCCTATAGAATATCAGATCTTGTAGTGTTATACATCACTGTAAAGGTCAGACTGTGGCCTGTCCAATGAGCTCAAACTTGTGCATATCAAACAGTGTGGCAGATGACTAAGGCTCGGATAAATTGGGTCATTCTCTGGTGATGTCAGAGGGCTGACATTTGTTGTTTTGAGAATTATGAGAAATGCAAAGCCATAAATGGACACTTCAGGGAATGGCCTTTCCAAAAATATATGACATGACTGGAAAAGTGACACGGGAGAAAAACCTCCCCAGCAGCATATTTGCTGAAAATTTCCCCAAACAGGATTTTATTTGGAGAAATATGAAAAATGCAACGCCTAAAATGTTGAAATTGCACACAGAGGCATTTTTGTGTGTTTACAAGTGTTTAGGAGTGAGCAGAAGCCCTCCAGCACCAGTGCAAGGGGGTTTTGGGACAAGTCCAGCACATGTGCTGAAGAGACAACCTCATAAGCCTTAAGCACAGCAGATTTTATTTTAACATACCTGGAGCTATCCTCCGAACTTCAAGAGGAATAGGCTTCCTGCGCCTTCCCCGTGAGGACGCACTGAAGCAGCAGAGCACACTCCACATCAGACCAGCCCCTGGCCGCAGAAACCTGCTCAAACAACACAAAAAATGAATCAGGGTCCCTATCATTAAACTGTGGCAATAACCGCAAGTTGTTAACGTCAAAAGGACGCACCTCAACCCGCTGTCGCTCCAACCTTGCCCTTTCAGTCTGCTGGCGGATCATCTCCAACTCGATCTGTGTCTTAACCTCCACTTCTCGTCTCTGATCCTCGTGCTCCATCTGCAACAACAGAAGTTCTTTTCTCTGTTCAAATGTTAACCCCTGAGTTTGCTCAGGAAAGGACCCGGAAGAGGAAGCAGTCAGCTCCGGGTCCGTCAAAACACCACTTTCACAAAGTTTTACTTTCAAAGCCGCTTTAATGTTATCTTTGAGTTTTTTATCCCCCAGAGCCACTGAATAATAATCAGCAATCTTAAGCAACTGATCTTTCGTACATTTCTCCAGAGCTTCCTCTGACGGAGCCGCAATAAACGCATCACATTCAGCCATCTCCGCACCAACTTCACAACCAGGACCAGACAATAAACCTCCGCCCAAACAGGCCCAGCAGGACAGTGAAGTATCCCAGTGTGCACCTGAACACCGGCTTGGAGTTTCCCCGCTATCTAAACACAACCCGCCTAACTAAGCTCCCCCCTAGGCTTCATGCAGCTACTTGTGGCGGGTACTTATGCACTAGAGACCGCTGGTACGGAAAAGCGACTAGTGAACTAGCAACCCTCCCGAAACCACGGCCATGCTCCCAAGACAATGCTTTAACCACTTTCGCCACAACACTACAAACCCCTGCAACGAACCCAAGGGGAACGTCGCTAAGCCTACCAGGGAAAACTCAGCACCACTTGCGACCACTTTGCACACCGAGGACCAACAACCGTCTCACCGGTCACCTGTCACCGGCGCAAACCAAAAGACCGGCCCCTGGATTAAAGTCTCCCTCAGCACCCCAAGGTAAGAAACAAAATTTACAAACTAATAACCTCAAACAGCAAACCAAAATTCCACGTACCTGAAACAATCCGACCGCCAAAATGCACTGTGTGCTCTCCCTCAATCACAGCTGACCATGCAACAGCTGTTGAACCGCGAACATAAAGAACAAAAGGCACTGGCGTACACGCTCCACTAGCGCGCACCCGCCGGCCCTGCGCTCAAACCTAACCTGAAGAAAAAACCAACACCTGCAGCCAGGCCAATTTAAATCCAAACGGGATAACCCCAAATGTTGACCGTCAAACCTTAACAGAGTCACTAACCAAAACTCCGACTCACAAACGAAGCTCAGACACAACTGGAAGTGAAAACCAGATTACTTAAATTTTACCAACTTAAACCTACCTTGAAAGAAATCCACAAATATCAAAACTAAATCACGCAACAAAACCGGGAACAGCAGGACGAGCCCCCATTCTGTCATAACCCGGCTCTAGGCCATGACAAAAAGATGAGAGAAGTACACAGTGCTAACTTAATGCAAAATATTTATTAAAGCATAACGCAAAATAACCAAAGTTTACAATAAATATGAGGTGTGTAAGTCAGTAATGTCAGTGGTGTGCATGTGGATGTGTGGATAGTATAAGTGTAAGGTTGTGTGGCTGAAAGAAACAAAAAGTAAATCAAACAAAAGGTGCTGGTCGGCAGGAGAGAGAGAGAGAGAGAGAGAGACGCCACGCTGGATCTGGCACTTTTATGGTCCTTAGGAACACCGGGCCCAGGTGCTCCCAATCACTGTGATGTCTCAGCTTCATCCTCAAGAGAGAACACAGAATGACATCACCACCAAGCACACTCTCAGACACCTAAGCAGGGGCCGTCACAGTGTGTAAACAGCTTATTAACAATTATTAAACAGCTGATGTTTGCATGTTTATAGAACTAGTTTACAGTTATTGATTTACTGTATTAATCCCTGTATGGAAATTGGGGGTTCAGTCTTTCTGTAAAGCACCTAGAGTCTATTTTTGATTGTATAAGGTGTGATATACATTTAATTAAATGATATACATTTAATTAAATGTAAGGGGGGGGGTTATTTCAGGAAAATTTTCAGATTCAACTTTAGCCCAGATTTTCTAATGCTCCCATGCCTTGGGAATACAAAAATGTGAAAAAATTTCAAATCAAGGCCAACCCCCACCCACCCTAAAAATTACTTTTTCAACCCTGAAAACGTGGGTTTTTCGGCAATTTTCAAACCTTCTTCACTTTTGATAAAGTACAATGTAGCAATCTGCTCATGCTGGGCCCTTAAATGTTTTTTTGTGAGACATGTCATGTCTTAAGAGTGCTTTGCACCACAAAAGGTGTAGAGTCAAGGTCAAATTATAGGTCAAAGGTCACCCAAATGGTCAAAAATGCATATTTGATGGAATTCAGCTGTTAATGTGGGTTCTTCCAAATGTTGGGCTCAGGTTCTCTCCTCATAACACATCTACTGACTACAAACAACTTCCATTCAATAAGATACATTACACAGAACTATTTACACAATGTATTCTCCATATAGACATGTCAAAAAGAACAAACGGAAGTTTCACATGACTTTTCCATTTACATGTATATGTCCTGTTGTGGGCGACACAGCGGTGCAGTGGATAGACCTGGTGCCTCACAGACAGAAGGTCCTGGGTTCGATTCTACTCAAACCCAGGACTTAATTGACGGGGGCGGGACCTTTCTTTGTGGAGTTTGCATGTTCTCCTTGTGTCTGTGTGGGTTCTCTCTGGGTACTCTGGCTCCTCCCACCATCCAAACACATGCACTGATAGGTTAATGGGTTCTAAATCGCCCATAGGTGTGAATGTGACAGTGATTGTCTATATGTTCAGCCCTGCAATGAACTGGTCACATGTCCAGGGTGTACCCCACCTTCGCCCGTAAGTTGCTGGGATAGGCTCCAAGCAACCTAGTGAGGATAAAGCGGGTTCCAGAGGTCGTGTTAACCGAAAACATTCCATCATTGACGGATTTTTTTAAAAAATGACGGAAAATTCTGAAGGCCGTCCGTCATTTTGACAGATTCAAATACTGAGGGTAATCTACTGTTAACCTTTCCTGCTCGGCTCGTCCGACCGTAGTCAGCGAGCACAGGGCAGATTTCCTCCAGGGCCGATGTCGGGTTAACTCCCTTGCCAGTAGTGGAAGACAGCAGCTTTTATTTATGCACAGTATATCAATGTTTGTACACTTTTTCCTTCTGTCCTCTTACACACTCATACTCAAAACTACCGCTCCCTCACCTTGCTCAACCACTTACATCATACGCACACGCACGTGCCACACACCGCTCTCGCACTTAAAGGAACACACACACACCAGTCTCATACTACCAAAGAAAGTTTTCAAACAACACTGTGAACAGAACCTGTTCGCAGAATCACTGGTCTGTCTGTCTCTGAACAAGGCATCCAACAGTCCATAACAGCATCCCCCTGTATAGAACCAACATCCACCTGTATAGAACCAACATCCACCTGTATAGAACCAACATCCACCTGTACAGAACCAACAGCACCACTGTTCACAACTACACTGAATACAACAGCAGTACTGCAGTCACATGACTCACCGTTAGTCCACCTGTAGTAGACCCCCTGTCCAGTTAGTCCACCTGTAGTAGACCCCCTGTCCAGTTAGTCCACCTGTAGTAGACCCCCTGTCCAATTGGTGCCAGTGTGAACATTAATCAGTCAGTGTCAGTCTTGTGTCGTTTTGTTGACTTTAGCCAAAATTAGATGCTACTTCTCTAGCGCAAACTGGGAAGACAGCCGAGTCTCCTTAGTTATTTTAGAAAGCCCAGTTAAATCTGATGTCATTAATAAACGCGGTGAAAAAAGAGGGACGGATGCGGTGGAGGATGACGGAAAAGCAAGGAACACGCCAGTGGCATTTGGTGTGCTATATGTACGCATATTCTACCTTTCATGTGGTATTTGATGGCATTTCAATTTGTGCGTAGATCTCTGGTTCATATAACCTGAACCCTAACCCTCAGTGCATAACACACCAATTAAAAGTGGCGTATATAATTATGTGAGTCGTGATATCACGTTGGTTTATCAGCCAGCAGCAACTACAGCTGCTGCATCATTGAAATGTTTTTGAACATTAAATACTACTAAATATATCTCTTTAACGTTAAAAAATAAAAATTTGAAATGACGGATAATAATATGTTATGACGGAATTTTTACGACCCTGTCTGTCAAAATGACGGACAATAAAAATGTCTAGCGCAACCTCTGGCGGGTTCAGAAAATGAATGAATGAAGTGTTAGTGATTCCCACCAAAATGTGTGCTAGTGTTTCCTTCCACACTAATGGCAGCAAATTCAAACGGACTGTACATGTTGTAATAATTAGTCTCTAATGTGTCTTTAAAGGGCCAAAGGCCTTGGGGGATCCCACCAGGAAACCAGAGGGAAGAGAACTGAGGACATATTTGATAAAATGTCAGAATGGTATGAATTTTTGAAAAAACTAGGCATTTTGGTGACCTTTAACCTACAACATGAGCTTGACATTAGACTTTTCATAGTACAAAGTACTCCTACGATACAATATGGAACTTACAAGATCATTAAATGTCCCATCATGAACATATTTATACAATGCACTGGACAAAAGAGTGGAGAAGCTGTCAAAGTTGCAATTTTTAGAGTTAAAAAGTAATTTTTGGGGTGGGAGGGTGGGGGGTTTGGACGAAAATTTCAAAAAAAAAATTACACAGGAGTGCTTAGAACATCTTGTTGCATCAGAAAATCAGGGCTAATGTAGTATTTAATATTAAGCCCCCCCCATGTAATGTCATTGAAACTGGGGAGATTTGGGAAATTACAAATTACACGCACACACGTATGTAATGTGTGATGTACAGATTTCATTGAAACTGGGGGACTCCTGGAAATTACATGTTACCTATATCTATGTGTATGTTACAAACATCCTTGTTATTGGTTTAATTGATTTATGAGGAAGTGAGAAGTTATGTTATTCTTCCCACTTTTTTTTTCTAAATATATAGGTTTCCTGCCATTTTCATTTTGATTATTTTATATTTAGTGTGTTTTTGTCTTCTCTTACTAATCTTTGCTGCTGTCTTCATATTCAAAATGAATATTTCAATTCAATATCAGTTAGATTTGTTCTTTATGAAACAAACCCTTATGCCTCTGCTCTGTCTAATGTTAATCTTGTGCCACTCAGATTTTTCATAAACAGTTAACGATACACTACTGAGGGCTAATTTAGAATGACTGATGTTCACAGGTGAAGTTTCCACCTCCACCTCTGATGTTGTCAGAAAGAAGACAGGCAGAGATGACGGTATGAGACAGTGATGATGCTGTACATTATATTTGATCAGTGAATTAAACGTAGAGCCGTCAGATTACACATACAGACAGATGATTTTAGGAGCTTGTGCTTTGCACTTCATCCACAGTATGCAGGCTTATGCTGGGTTATTTTTAGATGGAGACCCTGAAATGTCCTCCACAAAGGGAACGGACCCCCTCACTGACACACAGACAGCAGGTTCAGACACAGACAGTGAGTTAACAATTTTTATTATAAAACACTCTTTCCTCTGGTCAACCAACTGTTGTGCTATGCCATGTAGATATTATCATAAACAATTGTATTATATTCTGTCTGCTCCTGTTGTAGATGAGAGCCAAGGAGTACCGCTGACACAGAGCAAAAAAACACCTCCAAAAAAACAACAAACACGCGAGTAAGAAATGAAGAAAAAAAAACATGACAATTCAATGCCTCCATCATATTCTGTTTCTGTCATCGGTCAGCGACACCAATAAAGCTACTTTGTGATGTCCATGATCTAACAGACCTTCTGTGTCACTCACAGCCCCATCTGAGTCATCGAAGCAGCCCTGGACTGAGAAACAGAAGAGAGCTGTGAATAAACACCTGGGCAGGTTTGTAGAGGAGAGGAAAGTTCCTGGCAAGGACTGCACAGCATGCATCGAACAAGAGAGGGCTTTAGCCCAACGGTCATGAAGGATGTTAAAAACTTTGTTTATAACACCACTGTTGCACATAAAAGGAGAGATGCCTCCTGTTTCCTGAGGTTTTGAGGCTGTTAACTCAGATTTTTTCTTTCAAATATTTACACCAAAACAAAGCATTTGTGTACGTTCATGCACTGTATTTTTGTGGTTTACTCCGGCAGTTCAATGTGAAAAAAGTACATTTCTTTTATTTATTTTATTATTGCAGCTGACTGAAGCACATTACTTTGAAATTGCACTTTAATTTATGCACTTTAATGTGTATTATTATTACTGCAATTATTTGAGGCACTTTAAAATTGCAGTTTGATTTATGTACTTGTTTATGCATTATTGTTGCAGTTTATAAAGGCACTTTAACCCATAAAGACCCAAACATCCACCGTCAACCTAAACCATCTACTGATCTAAACTGTTTAATACCTGTTGATCCACTAATCCTATCAATACATGTCAATAATTGGAATTGGATCATTGACAGTGGATGGACACGCTGGGTTTATGTTCAATAAAATTAACAAAAATGAACACAAAATGTATAACACAAACTCTAACAAATAACAAAATAAATGACATGAACAACATAAACCACAAACTGAACAAAACAGAATAAAACAATTATTAACCCCTGCAGTCTGATCTGTGACAGTGGATGGACGCTGGATTTATATTAATGATGTATTTACTGAAAGTCACTAATTCCTTCGTTTTTCTTTGTTTCTGATATAATAATCCTCAACTGAGATTTTATGAACATTTACCCAATCAGTGAGTTAAATATAGGGAAATACCTGATGTACACTGAAAAAACACAAAATACAGAGAATAATATTATAATAAATGGATATAATTTAACCAGTCTGTACTAATTTAAGAGAACTCTTTTGGGAACACCACAGAAGTAGCACTGGGTCTTTATGGCTTGAAGCTGAATGCCAATTTAATATATATACTTTGTGTACTCAGGCACAGAAAACTGAGGCAGTTAATACATTTCCAGAGTAATATTAAATTAAAATAAAAGTTGACTGAAAAATGAATTCCTTTCAGATTTATTTTGAGTTTGATTGATGGATAACTGTGAAGTTTGGTTTCTTGAAAGGAAAAAAATGTATAGAAGAAGTACATCAGTCATGTTGACTAATATTTTTTGTCTTCTGCTCATCTAGGAACTTCAAATGATGTAATTCTTGTGAAATATCTCAAGTTTTTAGTGGAAAACACTTAAAATACACCCCCCACCCCCCAACGGTCCTCAGTCAGAAGGTAGAATGGGTTTTAAAAATTCAATTTTTTTTTTGGCTTTTCTACAAACTGAGGTGGAAAATGACATGAGGGTGCCACCTACTGTTGTGATTGGGCATTCATTTGTCTCCAAGTATAGCAGAAAGGGTGGTCCTCACTTCACAGGTAAATTCAATTGGACCTCACTCATTATTCTAAACAGGAATGTGTGTGTGTGTGTGTGTGTGTGTGTGTGTGTGTGTGTGTGTGTGTGTGTGTGTGTGTGTGTATCTACAGCTGTATATATTTTCTTTTTCTTCTAGATGGGAAAGCCATAGACATCAGGCTGCTGCTGCCCAGTGTGTAGGCAGGTGTTTGAGTATGTGTGCCTCCACCTGATTAATTTAATTAATAATATTGCTTGTAATGTGTTGCCTTAATTTTATTGAGTAGATAGGGGGTATCTTTTTTTACAGTGCATCTAATTCTGTCTGACACAGCTCAGTGGACTGCATTCCTTCTGGCACGTGAGCCATATCACCAAAACAGCCGTTACTCAGCAGATTTCACCGTTTTCTTCAAGAAGGAGGTGACAAAGCATCAAAAGAAGTGAAAATCACTCCAAGCTCATTCATACTGAAGAGCTCATGGAGGGAGACAGTTATGATGGGGTCACCTCTGCGACGTTGGGCTGTGTAGTCTTTGCATTTATGTATTTTTACAGGCTGATACTTCAACACTTTTACCACAAACTGGGACTTTGTGGTAAAATTATCTTTGAAACTCACAAACATCACATGTATAAATGATAGCATGATTCAAACAGGAACGAAAAATGTTTATTTCTTGCCACTGACTGTAATTCAGTGTTTCCAAAATGAAATCCCAATGGGCATAACTTCAGTTGTCTAGACATATTTCTGTGAATCTGTCTGTGTACTTCCCTCTGAGGTTGTGATTCCAGTGAGGATCATTCTAGTCCCTGGGTCTGTTTTCACACCTGCTGCCTTCAGTTAGTTTGAATGGACCTATAGTGAGCGTACTCCTTAGGGGCCGTTTACACGGCGTAGGATTCAGTCGACTCCGAGAAGATTTCATGGCGGATTAGCCTTCTGTTAACATGGAAACGGTGCCTAGAGTGCCTGAATCCGGAAACTTTTGATACCAGGGTCCAGGGTGGAATGTTATCAATACGCTCTGCATTTCAGCTCCATGTTAACGCGAATCGGAGCGTTCCGGGGTAAAATATGACGTCATCGCATGCACGCGCAGCCAAGAACCGCCAGTTAACCCACTCCAGGCCAGTTGGTGGTGGTAATGCGCCTCCAAGCTGGTTTGCTGTCGCTTCTCCACCAAAAGTTAGACTTACTGCGTCTACACTTCTTCTTCTTCTTCTTCTTCTTCTTCTTCTTCTTCTTTCTTCTTCTTCTTCTTCTTCTTCTTCTTCTTCTTCTTCTTCTTCTTCTTCTTCTTCTTCTTCTTCTTCTTCTTCTTCTCTTCTTCTTCTTTCTTCTTCTTTTCTTCTTCTTCTTCTTCTTCTTTCTTCTTCTCTTCTTTCTTCTTCTTCTTCTTCTTCTTCTTCTTCTTCTTCTTCTTCTTTCTCCTCCTCCTCCTCATTTAAAGGCTGTCTAAACCGGAAATCGTTTGTACGCAGGCGTGTGTTTTACCGCCACTGTTTCACTACAGCTCTACATCGCCAGCTACTGGTCTGACATGGCCACTACAGCGTATTCAGCCGTCCTCGCGGACTCATGTTAACGCAGATCGTTATCATAGCGGCTTCATCTTAACGCGGAATGATTTTATAACGCAAAGGAGAAATCTTTGCGGAATTAGATCCTAGTGTTGCCGTGTAAACGTACCCTAGTCCTGTTTGTTTGGGTGTGAGCAGAGTAATCACACTCCACAGTGGGTAACAACACCCCACAGTCCACGACGTGGTGTCAGTACGCTATGGTGTTAGTGGGAGGAATAGAAACTGCAAACGCAGCAGCCAGTGAGAAATCTGTTGGAGGAAGTGGTTCAAAGTAGAACCACCCACCACTGATGAATGGAGTGGAACTGTCTACGAGATTTATGTTATGGAGAAGATATCCTTTTCCCTCAGAGCTGAGAAAGAAAAATGGTATAATATCTGGTCCAAATGGACTGAGTACATAAAACCAATCAGATGTGATTTCATTTGATTATATTTGTGCTTTGTTTGACCCTATCTGCTTTTATGTGAGGTGGGGATTGTATGAGGTGGTGCGCTCCCCTGTTCTGTTTTGCTGCATTATTGTTTCAACTGAAATTAATGGTCCGTAAAAGGAAATTCTAGAAAGGCAATATGGATACAACCATCCAAGATGTCTATATCCACCCTGTTTAGTTTTCTGGAATGATTAAGGCTGTAATTAACGTATGTGATGGGTACTTGCCTTTCCAATAAAAAGAGAATAAAAAAAAAAGAAACGTTAACACAAGCATATGTAAAGTGAACGTACTGTGTAGACTGAGGTGCCTCTGCCTGACGGACACAGAGTTTGGGGATGTGACGCCGATGGGTCCTGCAGCTTTGACCCCCTCATTCTGCAGGATACTGTGCAGTGCAGCAGGGTCCGGAGAGAACTGCACCGACTGGACACATGCTGGAAGAAAAGCAGCAAGAACACACACGCAATCAAATGCAGAACTTGTTCTCCTTTTTCCTAACATTAACTTTATGATACATTTCATGTCTTTAAAAACATGGTAACGAATGACTTGATTTGAACTGGTGATTGCTCTGAATAAAAGAAAATAAAACATTTAGGGTAAAAGGGAGAAGTGGTGCAACAGCAGTAGGTGTGTCTTACCCCCTGCTCCTCCATTTGTCTCCACAAAATCTTTTCTACTTGGCACTCTTTGCGGCCTCTGTGACCTCTCCGTGACCTCTCTGCTTGCGACAGCTAATCACCAGACATGCTAGTATTGGGTTACTGGCTACAGTAACCAGACAAACTTGTAGGGAAGAGTTGCTTCAACAGTTGTAAGTCAAAGACACCACTATTCTTACCAGTTTCTCTCTTGCAAAAAGTCGAGGCCATGGGATGTGTGATCAGCAGCAGCGGAGCTACTGAGTAGCATGAGTGGAACACGTGTGGAGCAGGAGAGAGAGGCAGAGACAGGAGGAGGACTGGGAATTACTTAGATTTAACTGAATATTAAAATATGATTATAATGTCATGTCGATGCAGACTCTATCGTCTTCTTTGAATGAGGAAAAAAATAATTACATTAAAAATTTTTTTTTTTAATGATCGCCAGAAGGGCACTGAGGCCAGAGGGGCAGGTCTTGAGGGCCACCTCAGGTCTACCTGTGCACGTCCCTGCATGTGGGTGCCTGTTAATACACAAATGACTGAGCAGTGTTTAGTCCAAACATCCTGTGTCCCACACTCTGCCCCACACATTCATAATGGACCTTCTAATTTACAATCTGTGAACTAACAGTATGGACTAGACCAGGGCTCACCAACCCTGGTCCTCCAGATCTACTATCCTGCATGTTTTAGACGTTTCCTCTTCCAGCACACCTGACGGTCGTTCTCAGTCTTCTGCAGAGCTGGATGATGAGCTGATCATTTCAGTCAGGTGTGTTGGAACAGGGATCCTCTGAAACATGCAGGATAGTAGATCTGGAGGAGCAGGGTGGGTGAGCATCTGAAAACAGGATACCACCACCACCACCAGGGTTGGCCACCCCTCAACTACACTTCCATACATTTCCTGAAGGAAATGTAACCCGTGTGCTTGCCTCTTGCTGGATCGGTGGACTTGTGGTTAGGTGCGACATAAAAGCAACAAATAATTCCCATTCACTTCCTGTGTGAATATGTGTCAGTGTTTGTGGACTGACGTCACCACAGACTTT